>NC_045558.1:133723547-133783547 GCF_009769535.1 Thamnophis elegans | reverse complement strand
CTTGGTATCAGTCACTTTCTCTCAGCCCAACTCACCTCACAGAGTTGTTGTGGGAACAATAGAAATAAGGTATTTTGGATATGTTCATTGTCTTGAGTTGTTTGTGGAAGGAAGGAAGGAAGGAAGGAAGGAAGGAAGGAGCGAGCTTTTCAAATACTGGAATACTGCTATCATTTCCTCCTTTCTCTAGACTAGGCACTCCCAAATCCTGCAACCGTTCTTCATATGTTTTAGTCTCCAGGCCTTTAATCATTTTAATTGCTCTTCTTTGCACTTTTTCCTCATTTCTCAAGGTTGTCCATCATTGTGAGACAGCTTCTCCCCAACCACCCAATCGCCCCTCAAAAATTGCAGCTGGCCTACAATTTTATCCTTTCGGAAGACAGTGAAATCAGGTTTGTGGGGACTAGTCTGTTTATTTTTTCAATTGTATGGTGGGGGGGGGGAGAACCCATCCTGAAAAATGAAACATTTTGGGAAATATTAGAAAAGGGAGAACATTATATTTCCCTAAGGGAGAAATGGAGAAACACCCTTTTAGAGGCAGAAAGCAGCCTCCCAGTCTTTTTTCTTAATAGCCCACAGCAGATGCCAGAACTTGGGGAGATAAAGAACTTATTGAAAGGAGAAAAAGCGTTCGGAGACTGCAGTTAGTCCAGAATGCGGCCGCACGAGCGATATTGGGTGCACCGAGGTACACCCACGTTACACCTGTCCTCCGCGAGCTGCACTGGCTACCAATTGGTCTCCGGACGCAATTCAAGATGTTGGTTATTACCTTTAAAGCCCTACATGGCTTAGGGCCAGCGTACCTTTGAGACCGCCTACTGCCACATACCTCCCAACGGCCAGTAAGATCCCACAGATTGGGCCTCCTTCAGATGCCGTCAGCCAGACAGTGTCAGCTGGCGGGCCCTCGGAGGAGAGCCTTCTCTGTGGCTGCTCCGACTCTTTGGAATCAGCTACCCCCAGAGATCCGGACCTTACCCACTCTCATGGCCTTCAGGAAAGCTGTAAAAACCTGGCTGTTCTGGCAGGCCTGGGGCTGTTGACCTCACTGTTGAGGTCCAGCCCCGATTAGAATGAATGTATGTGGTGTTGCGATTTTAAACCTTTTTTTTCTCTCTTTTTTGTAAGCCTCCCGGAGTCCTTCAGGATTGGGCGGCATATAAATTTTATAAATAAATAAATTTTATAAATAAATAATAAGCCAACTCTCTAGATGGCTCTATTCATAAGCAAAGCAAATCCTGCAAACAGAAAGCCATTCAAGACAGGATATTTCAAAACTCCATGCAGCAAAGTTTAACACCTAAGGAAAGCAGAATGGTAGATAAAATATTAACAGGAACAGAAGAGAGGATGATTTTAAAAAAGCTGTATAGCTATGTGTTAAGTATTAAATAAGAACAACAAATGAAGGGAACAATGATAGCCTGAGCACAAAAAAAAATGGTTATACGCTAGAACTATCTAAATGGCAGCAACTATGGCATAGAAATTATAAATGAACAATGTCAACTGTGTATAAAGAGGGCTTGTATAAGATGTTTTATAAATGTCTTTTGCCACTGGCAAGAATGGAGAAGATATTCAAAGATAAATCAGCGAAATGTTGGAAATGTCACCAGAAACCTGGCTCGTACGAACATATGTGGTGGACATGCGTGAAAGCCAAAAAGTATTGGGCTAAAATACATACACGGTTGGAAAAGATGATGCAACAACACATTGAGTTAAAACCTGAAATATTCCTCTTGGGGATTTTACCAGAAATTTACAGTAAAGAAAATGTATATCTGATTATTCATGTTATAATAGCAGCTGGGATTGGAAAAGCAAAGAGATTCCTACTGAGGAGAACGTGATTAGGTAAATATTAGAATGTGCAGGAATGAAATGCAGATTGACGTTGTTATATTATATGGGAATTATTCTTTTCTTTTCTATTCCTATTCCTATTCCTATTCCTATTCCTATTCCTATTCCATGCTATGCTATGCTATGCTATGATATGATATGCTATGATATGATATGCTATGCTATGCTAAACTAAACTAAGCTAAGCTAAGCTAAGCTAAACTAAGCTAAGCTAATGTGGGAAGTTATCATCCAGCCCTCTCCCAGAAAAAATTAAATATCCTAGGAAATATTGAAAAGGCAGAATGTTTCTCTGGATGTGAAAAGAAGCATGTTTTAAAAGACAGAATAGTTGCCTGTAGCTTCCTGCCTACCCCCACTTTGTCAATAGGCCCATTAAGACTAGCCAGGCTAGTCCACTTTACATAATAAAGACTTCACCAGCAGCTACAGAAAGGCATGATAATATACTCAACTGACCACAAGGCATCTGACAACTCATCACAGCCTAGAGAGTAGCCCCCTGCATGGTACCATGGGAGTCTGACAACCAATCAGAATACATTTCTTACACAGGAACAGGAAACAGAGAGGTGGGACTAAACAGGGTATAAAAAGCCTAGCAAGCCCCTTCCTCAGCCCTTCTCTACTTCTCCACCTACATTGAGGCATGTGATCACCTTTTCTGTACAGGGCTCAAGCCATGTATCCAACAATAAACCATCTTTCCAAGCAGCCTCCATGTCTCCAGTGTCTTCTTCCCCATTTGGAGCTGAACACAGAAGGACATTTCTTTCAACACTAAGCTAAGCTAAAATAAGCTAAACTAAGCCATGCCGTTCTGTTCTGTTCTGTTAAGAAACTGTATCTAAAATACTTGGACAACACTTTCTGGAGCACAGATTAATTCATCAGGCCAGCTAAATAAAACTTTTTTTTCCTTTTTTTTAGACCTTCCCACTCACTCCCCTCTCCCCTGTCAAGGGAAAAAGCTTCATATCCTTTGTACTAAAGTTGAAAATATCTTTGAATGGCTGTGCCCCACCCAACAAACTCTCCCACCCCGCCATGTGACATCATGGATTGTAATCTCTACAGGGACAGCGAGGGGCTGTTGCAAAGCAACATGAAAAGACTTTGCTTTGATGCAAACAAAAAAAACGAAAAACCCAGAGCGAGAGAGTGAGATATATGGCAAAAGGGAGAGAAAAAAAATACAGATGAGATTCAGAAACTTCAACAGAGCTGAAGCAAGGGAACAAAAGGAACTGTCCTTCAGACGCGTGCAAAATTGTAAGTTATCTTTTTCAGCCCTTGCCTGAAAGCAGGAATCACTGATTCCTCCTCCCTCTGTTTTAGCAGATATGTATATTGCGTTACTGTGCGGGATAGAAGAGACCGCTGAATTGAAAAATAAATGCATGTACTCATTGATAAGGACCGTGATAATAAATGCACTGTCAACCCGCTCTAATGGATTTCGCATTAACACCGTTAAAGCCCTGTTAAATTGTAAATAGAATAGAATAGTTATAATATCATAATGAGAAAGAGGCAGCCTTAATAGTTTAACAATAGAATAAGGAGGGGAGGGGGAGAGACAGAGAGTGACAGAGAGGGGAGAGGAGAGAAGAGGAGAATAGAATAGAATAGAATAGAATAGAATAGAATAGAATAGAATAGAATAGAATAGAATAGAATAGAATAGAATAGAATAGAATAGAATAGTTATAATATCATAATGAGAAAGAGGCAGCCTTAATAGTTTAACAATAGAATAGGGAGGGGAAAGACAGAGAGTGACAGAGAGGGGAGAATAGAATAGAATAGAATAGAATAGAATAGAATAGAATAGAATAGAATAGAATAGAATAGAATAGAATAGAATAGAATAGAATAGAATAGTTATAATATCATAATGAGAAAGAGGCAGCCTTAATAGTTTAACAATAGAATAGGGAGGGGAGAGACAGAGAGTGACAGAGAGGGGAGAGGAGAATAGAATAGAATAGAATAGAATAGAATAGAATAGAATAGAATAGAATAGAATAGTTATAATATCATAATGAGAAAGAGGCAGCCTTAATAGTTTAACAATAGAATAGGGAGGGGAGGGGAGAGACAGAGAGTGACAGAGAGGGGAGAGAAGAGGAGATTAGAATAGAATAGAATAGAATAGTTATAATATAATGAGAAAGAGGCAGCCTTAATAGTTTAACAATAGAATAGGGAGGGGAGGGGAGAGACAGAGAGTGACAGAGAGGGGAGAGAAGAGGAGAATAGAATAGAATAGAATAGAATAGAATAGAATAGAATAGAATAGTTATAATATCATAATGAGAAAGAGGCAGCCTTAATAGTTTAACAATAGAATAGGGGTGGGGAGGGGAGAGAGATAAGAGAGACAGAGAGTGACAGAGAGAGGAGAAGAGAAGAGAAGAGAAGGCAGAGTTAGAAAGGACCTTGGAGGTCTTCTAGTCCAACCCCCCTATACAATTTCAGACAAATGGTTGTCTAATCTTTTCTTTAGAAATATACAGTGTTGGAGCAATCACAACTTCTGGAGGCAAGTTGTTCCACTGATTAATTGTTCTAGCTGTCAGGAAATTTGTCCTAAGTTCTAGGTTGTTTCTCTCCTTGACTTGCCTACTTTTTTTTTAAATGTATTCTAAATTTTTGTCCCTGTAAGACAACTGCAGGAAATTTTTTATGTAAAATTCCTTTGGGGGGGGGAGGCATCCAAAAGTGGGTGGCTAGATTATGAAGGAGGGAACAGGTTGGTCACCTCCAGCATTAAATTGAGCAGAAAAATCAAACCCGCTATTTTAATGAAGCCAAGTTTATTAACTTGGTCACCACGATGTAAAAAAAAGATGTGGAGACTCTAGAAAGAGTGCAGAGAAGAGCAACAAAGATGATTAATGGACTGGAGGCTAAAACATATGAAGAACGGTTGCAGGAACTGGGTATGTCTCGTTTAATAGAAAGAAGGACTAGGGGAGACATGATAGCAGTGTTCCAATATCTCAGGGGCTGTGACAAAGAAGAGGGAGTCAAACTATTCTCCAAAGCACCTGAGGGTAGAACAAGAAGCAATGGGTGGAAATTAATCAAGGAGAGAAGCAACCTAGAACTAAGGAGAAATTTTCTGACAGCTAGAACAACTAATCAGTGGAACAACTTGCCTCCAGAAGTTGTGAATGCTCCAACACTGGAAGTTTTTAAGAAGATGTTGGATAACCATTTGTCTGAAGTGGTGTAGGGTTTCCTGCCTAAGCAGGGGGTTGGACTACAAGACCTCCAAGGTCCCTTCCAACTCTGTTATTCTATTCTAACTTCAGCATGTCGCTGTTTTTCAGTGTTTAGACGTCTTTGGCATCTACCTGAGCACCAAGGGAAAGTACATGGTATCTGTGGAAGTCTTTCCCATTTTGGACTCCAGATTAGGGATACCGGGTGGTGTCTTTTCCCGTAAATGCTGCATTATTTTGCTGAAGCCAAATCCGAACACGAGGGAGCAGCTAACAAGAAAAAAATAATCTGAAATGATGTGCATTTACACAAAGGAACGCTATAGGAAATAAATACGTTCTTTCAGCCAAAATCACTCCAAAAGGAACTTTACTGTGTGCAGAGTAGTTCCCGCTCTCCAGCGGATAATCTAAAGGGAGAAAAAGATGCAAAATTGGGAAGAAAAGAGATTTCTGTTCTCACAACAGCAACCTGGCATCAAAAGAGTTAATGAGGATAATGTGATGAGCTGTGCACCGTTAGCACCGAGAGAGGATTGGCAGCTAAGTTACCTACCTTATTTTTGCTTTGAACTATCTGTGGATATTCTTTATTCCTTCACCTTCCTTGAAAAAGAGATGGTTTTGTGGTGGAAGGGAAAAAGAGAGAGAGAGAGAGATCCTTCATTTCTAGAATTGGTAAAATGGGATTATTAAAGACATGCATGAGTTCTTGTGATGTGGTTGGCATTTTTTATCCATTTCCATTTGGTAATCTAGAAAAAAGAGAGAGACAAAGAGAGACAGAGAGAGAGAAACAGAGGGAGAGAAAGACAGAGAGAATCAGAGAGAGACAGAGAGAGACAGAGAGAAACAGAGAGAGAGACAGAGAGACAAAGAGAGACAGAGAGACAAAGAGAAACAGAGACAGAGAGAAAGACAGAGAGAAACAGAGTAACAGAGAAACAAAGAGAGAGAAAGAGAGAAAGAAAGAGAGGGAGCAAGAGAGAGAAAGAAACAAAGAGAGAGACAGAGACTGAGAGAGAGACAGAGAGAGAGGCAGAGAGAGAAACAAAGAAAAACAGAGAGAGAGACAGACAGAGACAGAGAAACAGAGAGAGAGTAATAGAGAAACAAAGAGAGAGAAAGAGAAAGGGGGAGAAAGAGAGAGAAAGAAACAAAGAGACAGAGACTGAGAGAGAGACAGAGAGAGAAAAACAGAGGGAGAGAAAGACAGAGAGAGAAACAGAGAGACAGAGAGAGAGAGACAGAGAGGAACAGGGAGAGACAGAAATTGCCCAGAAATTGAAAAACAAATTAATTCCAAGCGAAGATGAAATAATAACAAAGGTTATGGATTGTGCTGAAATGGACAAACTAACTAAAGAAATCCAGGGAAAAGAAGAATCAGAATTCTACCAGATAATGGGATAAATGGTATAGGTGGATGGAGGAAAGGAACAAGAATCAATGAAGGAACATAACAAAACTCAAAAAAATAATAGTTATGAGTAAAATAAGAGGGCTAAGAATGGTGAAATCCAAATGAAATACAATAGAAGGGGAAATAATATAAGGTGAGCGGTATCGATTGATAATTGCTATTAGAAAGAACAGGAAGCTCCTGTTCGTATTGTATTGTGTAAATGTGCTGTATGTTTAAGTTTCGTGTGTGTGTATTTTACACGTTTGTTAATAAAAAAATTTTTTTAAGTAACTCAAGGTGGCAAAGGTGTGAGGTGAATTGGGCTGAGGCCAGGTGAATGGCCCCAAGTCACCCAGCTGGCTTTCACGTCAAAAGAATTCACAAGTCTCCTGATTTCTAGCACCTTAACTACTGCACTAAACTGCTTGGTGAGACTTGTTTTCCAACTTGTGGATAACATTACTTGCGAAAGAATGCCTTCGCAAAAGATCGGTTGTTCATCGCCAGCATTTGGTTTCTTGCCAAGATAAGAGAGAGAAAGGGAATTTTAAGTCATTTTTAATTAGTGAATTCATTAATTTCTAGAAAGCTTTTTAAACAAACCCTTGCTCATTTTCTCCAAAGTCAGGTATTCCGCTGTCGCCTCTCACTGGGCTGCTAGATTTAAAGCTGGCAATCCATTGTTATTTGCCAGGTGCGAAGTAAGTACAATAGATCATCTATCTTTTGTTTAGGGGCAGAAGAAAGTATTCTTCATCACAGGTATGCGACAAAAAATGGCAACCACGCAATGGTGGGATTCAGCCGGTTTGCACCAGTTCAAGCGAACCAGTTGTTAAATTACACACACACACACACACACACACACACACATACACACACAAACACCAGTGGTGGGTTTCAAATTTTTTTTAGAACCTCTTCTGTAGGTGTGGCCTACTTTGTGGGAGAGGCTTGCTGGCCATGTGACTGGGTGGGAGTGGCTTGCCAGCCATGGGACTGAGTGGGAGTGGCTTGGCAGTCCTGTGACTGGGCAGGCGTGGCCAACTTGTAAAATGTGGTGAAACTCATTTAACAACGCTCTTGCTTAGCAACCAAAATGTTGGCTCAGAAACTGGCATTTGAAGTACGCAAGTCTTAAAGCTGTCAAGTTACAAGACCCTTGCACCCCCAACCCTTTAGAAAAAAAACTCAGGGATGTTCAAACTTGACAGCTTTAAGACTTGTGGACTTCAACTCCCAGAATTCCTCCTCTAGTCATGTTGGCTCAGGAACTCTGGCATTGAAGTGTGCAAGTTTTAAAGCTGTCAAGTTACAAGACCCTTGCACCCCTAACCCTTTAGAAAAAAACTCCCAGGGATGTTCAAACTTGATAGCTTTAAGACTTTAAGGTTTATATAGGCCTCTTAGAGGCGGGCGGGGTGAGCAGTGGGCGGGGCAAGCGTGGTGCGGATGGGCAGGGGGAGGGAGCTGGAACCAGTTGTGAACGGCACGGTAGATTTGTGGAACCTCTTCTATAGAAGATGTTAGAACTGGCAGGAACCCACCCCTGATACACACACACACACACACACACACACACACACACACACTATCAAAGTGGATCCTGGGCGCTGCACTGCAATGGAGAAATGGGCAACGGAGACGCAGCATGAGGGAAGGAGAAGGCCATTTTCCCTCTTTCTTCTTCCTGCTCCTCCTCCTTCCCTCGTGCTGACCACCTTGTTGCTCATTTCTCCACTGCAGTGTAGCACAGCTCCCAGGATCCACTTTGATGGGGTTGTGGTGTGTAACACTGAAGCACCTTTGAAACAACTGTGACGCGGATGACTGAGAATCTCCATAGATATTTCTGTCAGTGTGTATGAGAGTTCGCGACTTGGCAGAGACATGGTAACGAGGTCAGCCAATGAATAGACAGGGCAACTGGGTCAGCCAATGAGGGCTGTTTGGAAACTGAAAAGTATTTGCTGGAGACAACAAGGAGCCTGGGCGTGGCTTAACTCAACTTTTCCTGTACTAAATGCTCTCTGCTGCTCCTAAATGAAACTGAAACTCTTCTCTCCTCTTCCCGTGTTTGCTTGTATTTGCTACCACATTGGAAAACCGGCTTTTGGTATTGTATATTTACTTCATGTGTTATATTATATATAAAGAGAACTTAATGAATCCTGCTGAATCAGTTACCTGTGTGTGCTTTCTGGGTGTGATTGATGCAACAAAGGGTCCCCCGGGGGGGGGGGAAGAGGTGGTTACTTATGCTTATGTTAAACCCCCTACATTATTCTCTTTACAGGACATACTTTTCCTCTGAGGGGAGGCTGCCTGTCAGGCCTGCAAGCCATCTTTTCTTTTTTGGACTTCAGGCCTGCCACACTTTTTATTATTCTACTATGCATTTTCTATTGTGGGAACATGGGAGAGGGGATTACACGGAGTTGAGTGATATGTAGCCATAACAAAATTCTTTCTAGAAAGCCAAGGTCATCCTTTGCCTCTGCACCTGGCCGGAACTGGATGGGGGGAAGCTGCCAGCATGGCAGTGGAAGATTGGACCATGTGATTGACTTGTGGGTGTGGGGGCAAGATCTTGAACTTTCAACTGGGTGGGGGAAACCAGGAAGCTTTCAGATTTGGCTTTTCCCAGATGTGCCAACATGGCTCTCTTAATAAATTGGAACTTTGAGGAATCCTTTGCCTCGGACTCCGATTTACTTTTGGATGCTATTTGGAACCCTGACACTTTGACAATTTCGTTGGACTTGGTCAATCACATTGTCCTGTCTCATTTGCTAACTTTTATGATGTGACGCTTGTAGATGTGTGAGTTGGTCGCCTTCATTTTTCTTTCCCCAAGGCAAAATAATACAGGATATTGTTTTTTTCTTTTCTCCAGAACAGGAATAGGTGGAGAGATGGCTTCCAATTGGACCACCCCAATACAGAACTGGACCTCGGTGACCGAATTCGTGCTGGTTGGCCTTTCCAACAATCCTGAGAGCCAACAGGTTCTGTTTGCAATCTTCCTGGTGATCTACCTGCTGATTTTGGCTGGGAACATACTCATCATGATCACCATCATGCTGGACCACAACCTCCACACCCCCATGTATTTCTTCTTGAGCAACCTCTCTTTCATTGACATATGCCACTCCACTGTCACTGTGCCCAAGATGCTGGTTGATTTCCTGTCAGCCGAGAAGACCATCTCATTTGGAGGTTGCGTTGCTCAGATGTTCTTCCTCCACCTCTTCGCCTGCACTGAGATCTTTCTCCTCACCGTCATGGCCTACGATCGCTATGTAGCCATCTGCAACCCCATGCACTACCTCAACGTCATGAGCCACAAGGTCTGCCTGCTCTTGGCGGGCACCATCTGGGTTGGTGGTACCATCCATTCCCTTGCTTTAATCGGCATGACGATCAGGCTCCCCTACTGTGGCCCGAAGGTGGTGGACAACTTCTTCTGTGATGTCCCTCCAGTCATCAAGCTCGCCTGCACTGACACGTACGTCATTGAGGTCCTGATTGTGTCCAACTCGGGCCTGATCTCCGTGGTTTGCTTCGTGGTGCTGGTGGTCTCCTATGGTGTCATCTTGGCCTCCCTTCGGACCCGTTTGGTGGCAGGTCAACACAAGGCTCTTTCCACATGTGCGGCACATTTGACAGTGGTGACTCTCTTCCTGGGTCACTGCATCTTCATTTATTCCCGTCCTTCCACAAGTTTGCCAGAGGACAAAGTGGTCTCGGTCTTCTTCACCGCCGTGACTCCGTTGCTCAACCCCATTATCTATACTTTAAGGAACGAAGAAATGAAACGGGCTCTGAATAAATTATTTGGCCGGAAGGTAGATAGAGAGAAGTGAAAACACGGTCCTAATATATGAGATGCTGCTCATCAAAAATATTCAATAAAATGTGACTGCGGTGACCCCAAAGCGGGGAGAACATCAATGGATCAAGATTGGGGCCTCCATGAATCTCATGTCTTTCATGAGATCATCATGCAATGCAGAGGTGGGTTCCTACCGGTTCGCACCAGTTCAGTAGAACCGGTTCATCAAATCTACTGAACCGTTAGAAGAGGTTCCACCAGTGGACTCGGAAAGCAGGTCACACCTACAGAAGAGGTTCCAAAAAAATTTGAAATCCACCACTGATGCAATGGCAAAATTTTGGACTTCAAATACAATCTAGTTACCATATTTTTCGGAGTAGAAGATGCTCCGAAGTATAAGACGCACCTAGATTTTGGGGAGAAAAACAAGGGAAAAATATCTGCCTCTCGGCAATTTGCCTCCTTGCAACAAACAGTAAAGACAATATCCCCTGTTTGTAGTGTTCTATTTCAGACTAAACTTGTACAGATGCTATTAAAATTGATGTGCTTTCAGGAAGTAGAGTTATTCTCTGCTATTTAAAAGAATAGCACTTTTTAAAACAACAGCACTTCAGCTCAAGCATTTATTTTAAAAAGCTTCTTCATTTTGTTAAGTTGTCTAGAATAATAATAAAGCAGTCTTTAAAAAATAAGTCTAATAATTTGAACATTCTATAGGCATTTATAGTTGTTGACTTACCTCCTTGCAGCAAACAGCCTGATTAGCACAAGGGGGGAAAAAAACCTGCCTCCCAGCAATTTTCCAGTGGAGCAAACAGCAAGTTTCACTTTCAATTTCTCCCGATCATCAGCTGTTACGGACTGCAGGGATTGCTATAGCTTATTGAAGCCTCCGCAAGCCCCCATTTGCTCAAAGTGGTAAATTGCTGGGAGGCAGAGGCCAAAGGGTTGGGGCTGGTGGGTGGGTGTGGCTACATTCAGTGTATAAGACGCACCCAAATTTTCACCCTCTTTTTGGGGGGAAAGGTGCGTCTTATACCCCGAAAAATATGGTACTCAGAACAGGATGTGGAATGATTGAATGCTGTGATAACGAACCTATAGCACATGTTCCCCAAGTGGCAAGCAGAGCCATGCACCTGGGATACATGGCATTGCCCATGCGCGATGATCAGCTGGCCTTCGTGTGTAAGAGCCGGTCTTCCATTTTCCCGTGTGAGCATGCGTGCTGGCCAGCATGCACACCAGAAACCCAGAAAACTAGCTGGCTGGCATGCATGGGTGCGCCGGGAAACAGAAGTTCAGTTTCAGGCACACACATGCGCCCTGAGCAACTCCTCTTCTGGGTTGTGGCCCCGACGAGCGTGTGCACTCCCTTTTTGGCACTCGGTGCCGAAAAAGTTCACCATCACTGGTTTAATGCTTTCCCATGTACCTTATACAGAGGTATCAGAACAGTCACTCACGCCCTTGTGACCTCAAGACTGGACTACTGTAACGCGCTCTACATGAAGCAGCCCTTGAAGAGCATCCGGAGACTTCAGCTTATCCAGAATGCAGCCGCGCGAGCAATTGTGAGTGCACCCCGGTACACCCACGTTACACCTATCCTCCGCGAGCTACACTGGTTGCCTATTGGACTCCGGATGCGCTTCAAGGTGCTAGTCATTACTTTTAAAGCCCTGCATGGTATCGGACCTGGGTACTTGAGAGACCGCCTCCTGTCAATTACCTCCCTGCAACCAATTAGATCCCACAGATTAGGCCTCCTCCGGGTTCCATCAGCTAGCCAGTGTCAATTGTCGACCACCCGGGGGAGGGCCTTCTCTGTGGCTGCTCCGGCCCTTTGGAATGATCTCCCCATGGAGATTCGGACCCTTACCACCCTTCAGGCTTTCCACAAAGCCGTCAAGACCTGGCTGTTCCGGCAGGCCTGGGGCTGATGAGTTCCCAACCCCACTCGAATTGTTGTGACTGTTGTGGTGTTTTAATCTGTTTTTGTATTTTGCTTTTTGTCTTGTTTGTCTTTTTTGCACTACCCCTATCCCCTTTAGTTTGTTAGCCGCCCTGAGTTCCCTTGGGAATAGGGCGGCATACAAGTCTAATAAACTAACTAACTAACTTATACACTTTGTAGCTTCAGGCAGTTTGGAGCATACGTTCAATAAAAATTGATATTTTGATTAAATTAAATGTTTTGGAAGTAAAGCAGAGTTTAGCATTATTCCTTCCCTTCCTTTTCCTTATACCCATTTCCTTTTCCTCCCTTCCTTTCTCCCTTCCTTCCCTCCTTCCTTCCTTCTTTCCATCCATCCATCTCTCTCTCCTTCCCTTTCCATCCCTTCCCTTAATTCTGTACCTTTCCATCTCCTTCCTTCCTTCTTCCTTTCTTCCTTCCTTCCCTCTGTTTTTCTTCTCTCCCTTCCCTTCCTCTCATTCCCATCTCCTTCCTCCTTCCTAATGACTTCTTGGATGACGAAATTGGGTGGTGTCATCACTACTACTATATTGATATTGCTGGGGGGATGGGTTTAGAGACTCTTATTTATTTGCTTATTTAGCATTTGGCATTTACAGAGGTCATGCAATCACTGATGTGCAGACTTAGCTTAAATAAAGCATCAGCAAACACACACACACATAGACAAACATATTGTATGCATGTACGTGTATGTGATGTACACACACATGCATACATCTACATATATACATCTACATATCTACATATACATTTTCTGGTGAGGCTGTATCCAAGTAATTGATTAATAGAATAACAGAGTTAGAAGGGACCTTGTAGGTCATCTAATCCAACACCCACCCCATCCAAGCAGGAGACTTATATCAGGGGTGTCAAACGCAATTTCATTGAGGGACTCATCAGGGTTGTATTTGACCTCAGAGGGGCGAGGTGGGTGTGCCTGGAGTGGGTGTGCCTGGGGTGGGCATGCCTGGGATGGGTGTGGCCAGCTAAATGTCACTCATGTCAGGGCCCAGGGTACCTGCGAGACCACCTACTGCCACCGGTAGCCTCCCACCGTCCAGTGCGATCCCACAGAGTTGGCCTCCTCAGGGTGCCATCGGCCAGACAATGTCGGCTAGCGACCCCCAGGGGGAGAGCTTTCTCTGTGGGAGCGTTTCCCCTCTGGAATGAGCTGCCCCCAGAGCTTCATATAATCCCCGACCTCCGGTCCTTCCGACATGCCCTAAAAAGTTGGCTTTTCCAGCAAGCCAGCCTGGCCTGAACAAAACAAAACAAATTATTGGTCATTGTTAATTTTAATTCGGTTTTTTAAAAAAAAATGTTATTGTCAATTCTTATTGGGTTTGTTTGGGATATTCTATTTAATTTTTTTTTAACTTTTGTATTATGTTTTTCTTTTAATGTTGTACGCTGCCCTGAGTCCTTGGGAGAAGGGTGGCATATAAATCTAATAAACCTAAACCTAAACCTGTGGTGGCCAAGTGCTAAGACAGGACTTCTCTCAGACATTCCCTCACTCTCATTATAATCTCCTTCCTCCCTCCCTCCCTCCCACCATTCCTTTCTTTTCTGCAGCAAAAACAGAGCTCAGGAGGGTGCATGCGGGGGGGGGAGCTCCGCTTTTTTCTGGTGGAGACACAGCAAGCCGGTCCTTTGCTGTTTCCATGGTGGCCCTGCGTGCCAAATCTAAGTACCCCATGGGCCGGATTCGGCCCACGGGCCTTGAGTTTGACACCCCTACCTTACACCATTCCTGACAGGCGGCAGTCCAGTCTTCAAAGCTTCCAGTGATGAAGCTTCCACAACATCCGAAGGCAACTTCTGTTCCATTGGTTGATTGTCCTCCCTGTCAGGAAATGTCTCCTCATTTCTAGGTTGAATCTCTCCTTGATCAGGTTCCACCCATTGCTTCTTGTTCTACCCTCAGGTGCCTTGGAGAATAGCTTGACTCCCTCTTCTTTGTGGCAACCCCTGAGATACTAGAACACTGCTATCATGTTTCCCCTAGTCCTCCTTTCTATTAAACTAGACATACCCAGTTCCTGCATCCGTTCCTCATAAGTTTTAGCCTCCGGCCCCCTAATCATCTTTGTTGCTCTTCTCTGCACTCTTTCTAGAGTCTCCACATCTTTCTGATTTTAATTGCCGAGGGTGACTCTGCTCAGGATCTAAGAACAGCCAAGGAAAGACTGTAAGAAGTAAATTTTACTTCATCCTTCTCTTGGCAGCCATTTTTTGAGGCCAGGATGCTGACAAGGGACAGAGAACCACAGGGATATGTCTCCATCCTGTTGATTATGCCATCTTTAATGGGACCAGCTCATAGTTTCACTTGCTCTCCAGTTTTCCTTAACACAGAGAAGGCCTCCTTTTTTATGAACTACAGACTTACAACCATTCACTTAGTGACCATTTGAAGCAGGGGTGGGTTCCTGCCAGTTCTAACCTCTTCTATATAGAAGAGGTTCCACAAATCTACAGTGCCATTTAGAACCGGTTCCAGATCCTTCCCCCCACCCGTCCGCACATCATCAAGATGAAGAGCGAGAGGAGGAATTCTGGGAGTTGAAGTCCACAAGTCTTAAAGCTGTCAAGTTTGAACTCCCTGGGTTTTTTTTCTAAAGGCTTAGAGGTGCAAGGGTCTTATAACTTGACAGCTTTAAGACTTGCACACTTCAATGCCAGAGTTCCTGAGCCAACATGACTGGAGGAGGAATTCTGGGAGTTGAAGTCCACAAGCCTTAAAGCTGTCAAGTTTGAACACCCCTGCGGTTTTTTTTCTAAAGGGTCTTGTAACTTGACAGCTTTAAGACTTGTGTGCTTTAAATGCCAGAGTTTCTGAGCCAACATTTTGGTTGTTAAGCAAGAGCATTGTTAAGTGTGTTTCACCACATTTTACAAGTTGGCAATGCCCACCCAGTCACATGGCCAGCAAGCCACTCCCACAAAGCAGGCCACATCTACAGGAGAGGTTCTAAAAATGGTTGAAACCCGCCGCTGATTTGAAGTTACAAAGGGCACTGAAACCAGTGACTTGTGACACACATTCATGCTTACGACCATTGCAGCATCTCCATGGTCACATGGTTAAAATTCGGATGCCTGGCAAACAGATTCATGCTTATGTCTGTGGGAGTGTCCCGGGGTCCTGTGATGGGTCCCCTCTTGCAACCTTGTCGATGGGGAAGCCAGATTCACTTAGCGACTGTGTTACTAACTCAAGGATGGCAGGGGTTCACTTCACAACTGTAGCAAGAAAGGTCGTAAAATGGGACAAAACTCATTTAGCAACTGTCTCGCTTCGCAGTGGCAATTTGGGGGTTCAACTGTGGTCATAGGTCAAAGACTACCTGCGAGGAGTTGGATTAGAAGACCTCGAAGGTCCCTTCCCACTCTGTTATTCTGCCTACAGCAAACTAGAGAGATCTGCCCAGGAAATTTATCAAGAGTTAACTTGAAGTCCTTCACCCTATGGGAAGCCCCCCTCCTCCTCCTAGAAGAATGAAATATTTTGAGGAATATTTTAAAAAGGTAGAATATTATATTCCCCTAGATGAGAAATGGAGAAACATGATGTTTTTTTTAAGAGGCAGGAAGCAGCCCCAGTCTCCCTGCCCCCAAGCAGAAACTGAGGAGGCAGCTTTTAGAAATGCAGATTTGGTAATCCATTCAAGACAAGATATTTTGATACTCCCTGCAGCAAAGTCTGAACAAAGGGCAGAATGGTAGGATTAGCCCCCTCACTCAAGACCCAAACCAGGACTAAGCCATTCAACCACAATAGGAATTGCCCAACACTGGGCTTCAAAAAATTCAGCAAGGGGTTCTCTGCCCAGTTGTTGGGTGGGCCTGGCCATGTTGGGCATGGCCTAGTCGACCTCCTGAACCACAGTAAGGGAGGTTTGCCCTTCCCAGGCTCTGGAGGCCTCCCCAGGCTCCGGAGGCCCTCTGGAGGCTAGAAACAGCCCAGTTTCCGGCCTTCCCAAACTTCCAGTAGGCTAGTTTTTCACCGTCCCTGAGCCTCTGGGCACACCCTGCACTTACCTGCATCTAAAATGGGCCCTGTTTATTTCTTTTGTCTCAATATATTTTAGACTGTGTTTGTTAAAAATCTATACCGTGTACGGGCTCTGGGAAGTCGGGGGGGAGGGAGGTGGGGGGTTAGGGGGGAGGGGAGGGGGGGACATATACTATGTGTTAGATTTCAACGTAATACGATTTCACATGTATACTGTTTCTGTTTAATTTCTCCGTAAAAATAGGACAAGCTGAATATATTGACATATAGTAGAAATACACCAAGGGGAGGAGGAGTGGGATAGAAGGAAGAGGGGTAGAGAGGGGTAGAGAGGGCGGGAGAGAGGATGGGAGGGAGGGTGAGAAGGAAGGGATGGAGTGGACTGGGAGAGAGGAGTGGTAGAGGGGGAGGGGAAGTAGGGTAGAGGGGAATGATGGAGGGAAGATAGTAAGTTGGAGGGGGGCGGAAGAAAGAGGTGTATGGAGAGCGGAAGAGGTATATTGGGTTTCTATTTGAGTTTGAGTTTTATTTTATTTATATTTCTGGGGGTATTGTTGACAAGAGGAACTGCTGTGATTATTGTTTAATGTTGTATGGCCCCAGTTATGCACAGTATATATGTGACTGTATGAAAATGGAAAATGGAAAATAAAAGCATTTTAACACAAAAATAAAATAAAATAAAATAAAATAAAATGGGCCCTGTGGGGACACCTGGGAAGGGAGAGGCAGGGTGGGTGAGGCCAGCCAGGAGTGGGATTTTGGGGTTCTCCAAACGGCACAGAATCTTAGCTAGAGGTTCTCCTGAACTACTGTGAACCCCAAGCAGCCCATCCCTGCCCAACATCCTTTATGAACACAAGGCCCTTCTTTGTGCCACCCCCAGAACAGTCCAGACTTCACCTGGAAGCTCAGAAAACCAGTAAGAGAGAGGTTAACCAGAGTAGCTCAGACAAGCACCTAGGATTTGCATTTCCTCTTTTTCCTATAGAGCCAGCTACGACCCCTACATGACCCCCATAGGAATCTCACAACAGCCAATAGAATACATGTTCCTGCACAGGAACAGGAAGCTCAAGTGCAAAGCTCAAAAGAAGGTATAAACCACCAAACCTGCCCACTCTCAACTCCGTTTTGTCAGCTGCCCAGAATCACATGTGGTTCTGCTCAGTGGTGGGATTCAAAAATTTTTACTACCCGTTCGATGTGTGTGGCTTGGTGGGCAGGGCAGGGGAAGGATACTGAAAATCTCCATTCCTCCCCACACCTGGGGGAAGGTTACTGCAAAATCCCCATTCCCACCCCACCCCAATTTCCAGTTCCATTCTCCTGTTTAGGGCAATAAAAGAAGCTGGGAGGATGGAGGGCAGCAGGGGTGGGGCCAGCCTATTTGCTGGTTTTCCAAACTACCATATTTTTCAGAGTATAAGATGCACCTTTTTCCCTCAAAAAAGAGGCTGAAAATCTGGGTGCGTCTTATACACTGAATACAGCATTTTTTGCCTCATGAAACCCTGCCCCCTTCACCAAAATGGCCATGCAGAGCCTGTAGGAGGCTTCCAGAGTGCTCCTAGGGGGCGGGGAGGGCAGAAATGAGCAAAAAACAGGCCATTTTTTGCTCAATTTCCCCCCCACCAGCCCCCAGGAGCACTCTATAAGCCTCCTAAAGGCTATGCATGCAATTTTTTTGACAAAAAACGGGCCCATTATTTGCTCATTTTGGGGGGGGGAACCCCCAGGAGCACACTACAAGTCTCCTAAAGGTTATTCATGCCTTTTTTTAAAAAAAAAAAAAAACGGCCTCGTTTTTGCAAAAAAAATGGGCTGTTTTTGGCAGGTCTCCAGAGTGCAAAAACTTTTCTTTTAATTTGCCTCTTCAAAACCTTGGTGCATCTTATACTCTGAAAAATACGGTACTTGAAATTTCTGCTACCGGTTTTCCAGAACCTGTCAGGACTGGCTGAATACCACCTCTGGTTCTACTTCATCAATAAACCATCTTTCCAATCAGCCTCCATGTTTCCAGTGTCTTTCTCCCAGCTTGGAACGGAACCAGATGGATATTTCTTCCCCACAACCTTTTTCAAAGTTAGAGAAAAGCAACGTGGGCTTTCCCAGGTATTCTGGATGGCAGAATTCCATACATTTCAAGCACTCCTGCCAAAACTGGTGGATTAGGAGTGCTATTGTCCAAAACATGTGCAGACATTTTTTTGCCAAAGTTTGCTGTCATGTTTGGGGTATTCGTACGCTGTTCTCCCTCTGCACACTGTCAAGAATCCAACTCTTCAAAGCCTAAGAGGGCTTGTTAAACAATCCTAAAATTAACTTTACAGTTTTCAAAAGTTTGGGCAGCTTGACACTAACGTCCCTAGGGACCTAATTGCTGTGAACTTCTGAGTTGAATCCTCAAAGCATGATGGTTCTGTTTGACCTCCCAATAACTGAAATGAACTATTACTGACTCGCAATTATATTTAGAAGCTAATTGCATGGATGATGCAAAATATATTTGATTTTATATTTCCCGATCCTTTAGAGGGGGGGGAAGATGCATTTTAACAGCAGATGCTGAACAATTTTCTACAACTCAAAGCACTGGGAAAGAACTGCTTCCATGCTGGAAAATTTTGATGCAGAACGATCATCTCGCTGCCCATTTTATTTTATTTTTACGTGAATTTGGAATGAATCGCAGCACCAATCTGGCCACAGAAGCAGATATCACTTCCTTCCCATGACAGAATTAAAACTACTGAAGGTAGAGATTTGATTACCATCCCATCCTGGAAGGGACAAAGTTTTGAAGACAATACCTCGAGATTATCTTAATGTATTTAAACTGAGCTCTGTGGCTTCTCCTAAAATATTGTTTTGGTGACACCGAGCACAAGGAATTTATTCAGAAATAAAAGTCTCCTTATTGTTGCAAGCACCAGCAAGGTATGTAAATGCTATTTTAATTCATTCTAGTATAAAAAATATACTGAGTTGAATAAGTTGAATAGTTGAATTGCAAACATCTTTTTTTTAAAGCCACACAGGGTTTTTTTTTGTTGTTTGCTGGTTAGAATATCAGGGAAAGAAATGGAAGTCCTAAATTTTATGACAAGTTGCCCTGCTTCCCTTAACTGTAGTTAATTCTGAAAACGATGCATGATTATTCATTGTCTTTCCAGCCTGCTGCTGGTATTCTGCATTGGCACAAGGCAAATTGCAGAAAAATTATTAATAACTTTGTGCCATGAAAGCCGTATGCACTAGTTTAAACAAGTTCCTAGTACTTGTTCTTAAAAGATCATTTTCCCAAATGTGTGACATGCATAAAGAGCTCTCCAATAAACAGCGGTGTCATAAATTCTGCAGGTGAGAAACTCAGCATGCTGTACATTAGACATTTGAAGCAGAGCAGATGATTTACACGACAGCATTGGGTGCAGAGATAGAAAGAGAGAGCACTAGTGATTTGCACAAAATTGTATACACATAATGCAGAGTATCTCCCTTTACAACTAAACGGAATTGGGGGAAGATGGATGGATGGATGGATGGATGGATGGATGGATGGAAGGAAGGAAGGAAGGAAGGAAGGAAGGAAGGAAGGAAGGAAGGAAGGAAGGAAGGATGGATATGTCCGTCAAATGTTGGAAGTGTAATCAGACTCCAGGTACTTATTATTATATGTGGTGGATTTAAATGAAAGCAAGAAAATATTGGACAAAAATACATAATTGGTTGGAAAAGATGATCAAGCAACATATAGATCTGAAACCAGAAATATTTTTGTTGGGTATAATGCCAGAGAGTTATGATAAAGGGACTATATTTTTTTTAATTTTGCATGTATTGATAGCAGCAAGGATTGTATTTGCACAATATTGGGAAAATGAGAACACTCCATCAGATGAGGATGTAATTCGGAAAATATTAGATTGTGCAGAGATGGACAGATTGACATTAAAAATGAAGGACAAAAATGACACAGAATATTACTTAACATGGAATAGACTTTAAGAGGACTTAGACAGAAAAGGTAGAAATTAGATGATGAAAAATTATTGCTATGTATGAATTAAATATAAAGATGGTTTATAATTATAAATACGCTAATATAATTAACAGAATTAGAAATAATCCAAAATAAAGAGAAATCTAGTTAAAATTATTCTGTTACAGTAGTAGTAGTAGTAGTAGTAGTAGTAGTAGTAGTAGTAGTAGTAGTAGTAGTATATGTGTTAATATTTCTTTTTGTTCTTTCTTTGCTTTTTTGTAAATGATATGCCCTGACAATACACTATATTCAAAACGTTTATGATTTTTTTTAAAGGGAAGGAAGGAAGGAAGGAAGGAAGGAAGGAAGGAAGGAAGGAAGGAAGGAAGGAAGGAAGGAAGGAAGGAAGGAAGGAAGGAAGGAAGGAAGGAAGATATGATTGAGGTCAAGGTATATAAACATATTTTGACCTCAATCAAATATTCATAGTTTACAATTCATAACAAAGATGAATGGTTTCCTCTCGTGGTTTTGGAATTTGAGGTCTAGGAAAAAACAGAACAGTGAAAAAATGGCAATCCTAAATTATAGCAGATGTTTTAACTATAAACATCTGGTGACTTTGAATACATTGGTCAGAAATAACCATTGCCGAGGTAGAAAAACACTGTAATACATCATCCATATTTATGTTTTTAATAATGAATCTTTTGTGATAGACAATGCTTAAGATTTATCCTTAGAATTTACAACATAGAACTTTCCCAACATTTTCCCTGGTTGTTAAATCATTCTTTTTCTCTCCCTTTCACAAAGCATGTATTTCTATCAAAATTATCTTTCTGTCTTCTTTCTTTGTTATTTTGAAAGCAATATAAAATATTTAAAAATCAGTTTGCAGATATGGAAGAAATTCATTAGTATAGTGGGACCAAACTATTGCAGGCATGTTTCACTCAAACTACAATTCCTTTTATTTTTTTAACTCCCCCAATTGCAAACTGTGTTTTCACCTGCAAAGAATACGTAGAAATGCCAGATTTTCCCCCCTCTCAAATGAATAAAATAAATGAAGGCGATTTTCAGCATGGTAATTGTAAAACTGATAAAATTAACTATATGGAAGAAATAAGTTTGTCCTCTGACAGTCCACATCTGTACAGCATCTGTATATTGTTTCATGCAGAGAAAGTAATTGTGGAACACCAAATAATATCTAATGTGAAGTTCAGCTGTAAATCTATAAAAGTCTGGGTGAACTATTTGAAATTGCAGTAGAATTATTCTTGACAATTCATTATTATTACACAGTTTCCAGAAGAAGAAACTAGAATAGAATAGAATAGAATAGAATAGAATAGAACAGAACAGAACAGAACAGAATAGAATAGAATAGAATAACAGAGTTGGAAGGGACCTTGGTGGTCTTCTAGTCCAACCCCCTGCTTAGGCAGGAAACCCTTCAATACTTCAGACGAATGGTTCTCCAACATCTTAAAAACTTCAAGTGTTGGAGCGTTCACAACTTCTGGAGGCAAGTTGTTCCACGGATTAATTGTTCTAACTGTCAGGAAAGTTCTCCTTAATTCTAGGTTGCTTCTCTCCTTGATTAGTCTCCACCCATTGCTTCTTGTCTTATCCTCGGGTGCTTTGTATAATAGTTTGACTTTGTCTTCCTTTTGGCCCCTGAGATATTGGAAGACTGCTATCATGTCTCCCCTAGTCCTTCTTTTCATCAAGCTAGGCATACCCAGTTCCTGCAACTGTTCTTCACGTATTTTAGACTCCAGTCCCCTAGTCATCTTTGTTGCTCCTCTCTGCACTCTTTCTAGAGTCTCCACAACTCTTTTACTTCGTGGCAACCAAAACTGGATGCAGTTTAGGACTAGGAGATCGTTTCATTAATTGGCACTCCTTCTCTCTTGTATGTATCTAATCTTTCAGATAACAGATTGCTCCTTTTATGTGAATGTAAGTGAAGCAGAAATGCAAAAAACATATATCTAAAGTTAGGATTAAATGTTGCTCCTAAGCAAAGATAGTAGATCATAAATCTTGGCTCTGAAAATTTGGGGACCTAAAATCTCCCTTCATGCCATGACCCTAGTCTAAATCTCCTCTATGAATCCATTTCAAATAATATTTGGCTTTTCTGATTATGAGTCCCCTGTGTAATTGGTAGCATGGCCATAACAGGTGGGAAGAAGTGCAGTTCAGCTATTTGAACTAACATGCCCATGTTTTGTTAAAACTGACCTGAAGTCTGTCTGATCAACTATCATAGATTGTTATATCCAGGGAAGGGATGATGGGGGTTCACAAGGGTTTGGAAGAACCTCTGGCTAAGATTCTGTGCAGTTCGGAGAACCCCCCAAATCCCATTCCTGGCTGGCCCTGCCCAGGAATCACCACACAGCCCGTTTTGGGTGTAGGTAAGGGCAGGGCACACACATGGAGACTTGTGGAGGGCAAAAATGGGCCTACAGGAAGGCCAGAAACGGAAGCCTGCGGAGTCCATTTTTGCCCTCCCAGAGACTCAAGGAAAGCCTCCGGAGCCTGAGGAGAGCAAAAATGCCCTCCCCTGCCATGGTGCAGGAGGCGGATTGGGGCATACCCACCATGGCCACGCCCACCCAGCAACCGGACAGAGAACCCCTTGCTAAAATGTTTGAAGCCCACCCCTGGTTATAATTCAAAGGCCACACTTGGAATACTGCATTCAGTTTTGGTCGCCACGATGTAAAAAAGATGTGGAGACTCCAGAAAGAGTGCAGAGAAGAGCAACAAAGATGATTAGGGGCCTGGAGGATAAAACATATGAAGAACTGGGTATGTCTAGTTTAATGAAAAGAAGGACAAGGGGAGACATGATGGCAGTTTTCCAATATCTCACGGGTTGCCACAAAGAAGAGGGAGTCAAGCTAGTCTCCAAAGCACCTGAAGACAGAAGAAAAAGCAATGGGTGGAAACTAAAGTAACTGAGTAAAGGAGTGGAATATCTTCCAGTTGGAACTGAGATAATGGAATGTGAGGCAACTGGCAGTTGGAACAGTGTTCTTTTCCAATGGGGAGGGAGAGTAGAATGTCTAACTCCTTGGCATCAGAGCGTGTTAATTACTGTATAGGAAATACTAATGATTTGATGGTCATTTTGAAAAATCCTTTCTTAGCGGGCACCTAGAAGCCAAGAGGAACATGCGTGCTAAATTTCACATTTGTAGACTTTATGGTTCTGGAGATTTCGTGACAAGTGAGTGGTATATTTGCCTTTTATATAGAGTATATAGATTCTATTATAATATTGTTCTTCTTTCCTTCCTACTTTCTCCACAGAAAACCATGCCAGCAGAGAACACTACAGAAGTAACAGCATTCATCTTATCCGGACTCACCGCCAACCATAACACCGAACTGGTGCTTTTCGTCCTTTTCATTGCCATTTACACTTTGATTCTGGTTGGCAATATTCTCATCGTCATCACCATCATCTTCGACAACCAGCTGCACAGCCCCATGTACTTCTTCCTCAGCAATCTCTCCTTCATCGATGTCTGCCACTCCTCGGTGGTCATGCCCAAAATGCTAGCAGACTTCCTGACCGAGTCCAAAACCATCTCCTTCGGAGAATGCATCGCACAGATGTTCTTCCTCCACCTCTTTGCCTGCACGGAGATCTTCCTTCTCACCATCATGGCCTACGATCGCTACGCCGCCATATGTCATCCTCTGCACTACACAAGCATCATGAGCCGCCGGGTCTGCCTCAGCTTGGCGGTGGCCATGTGGCTAGGAGGCCTTGTCCACTCCATTGCTTTGACCACTTTGACCCTCAGCGTGCCCTACTGTGGCCCCAACTCTATCGACAACTTCTTTTGTGATGTCCCCCTGGTCATCAAACTCGCGTGCGCCGACACCTACGTTTTCGAGGTCCTCATCGTCTCCAATTCAGGACTGATTTCCGTGGTTTGCTTTATCGTCTTGGTCATCTCCTACGTGGTCATCCTAGTCTCCTTGAGGAACCGCTTCTCCGAAGGGCGGCGCAAGGCTCTGTCAACTTGCGCTGCTCACCTGACCGTCGTGACCTTCTTCTTGGGCCACTGTATCTTCATCTACCTCAGGCCGGCCAAGAGTTTGGCCGCAGATAAGGTTGTCTCCATCTTCTTCACAGCTGTGACGCCCCTGCTCAACCCCGTCATCTACACGTTGCGTAACGAGGACATGTTAAACGCCTTGAATAAACTTCGTGGACGGCAAGTCCACGCAGGATCCAAAGGAATTCATTAAGAAGGGTAAAATATTTCAAGATGCAGCACTTTGTCTTTCCAATAATTTGGTAATCGATAGAAATAGTGAAGTGTCTACCCCAGCACACTTCCGACCTGATGTTACCTCCAAAATGAATAACAAAATAACAGCTGGAGGGCACCTTGGAGGTCTTCTAGTCCATCCCCCTTGCTCAAGCAGGAAGCCCAATGAGATTTGAAAACTGGGCTTTGTATGTTTCTTCCTTTTTAAAATTGGGGCGAACAACCCTTTGCATCCGAGGCTGAAAAAACAAATTTGTGTGTAGTCCTTCACTTATGACCACAATTAAACTCAAAATTTCTATGGCTAAGCAAGACAGCAGTTAAGTGAATTTTGCTTCGTTTTATGACTTTTTGGGCGACAATTGTTCAATAATTCAAATATCAAGTATCAAAAAATAAATAATTCTCTTAGAAAAGTTAATAATTCAGTGAATCTGGCTTCCCCATTGACTTTGCTTATCAAAAGGTAGCAAAAGATGAACGTATCGTCCTGGGCAACTGCAATCGTCACAAATCCATGCCAGTTGCCAATTGTCTGAATATACACTAATACAATAGCAGAGTTGGAAGGGACCCTGGAGGTCTTCTAGTCCAACCCCTTGCCTAGGCAGGAAACCCTATACCGTTTCAGACAAATGGCTATCCAACATCTTCTTAAAAACTTCCAGTGTTGGAGCATTCACAACTTCTGGAGGCAACTTCTGTTCCACTGATTAATTGTTCTACCTGTCAGGAAATTTCTCCTCAGTTCTAAGTTGTTTCCCTCCTTGATTAGTTTCCACCCATTGCTTCTTGTTCTACCCTCAGGTGCCTTGGAGAATAGTTTGACTCCCTCTTCTTTGTGGCAACCCACAAATATTGATTATGTGACAACGGGGATACCAGAATGGTCTGTGAAAATAGTCATAAGAGACTTTTTTCAGTGCCATCAGCCATTTGGTCACTAAATAAATAGTTGGAAGTCGAGGACTACCTGAAATTGGGGTGGGGGGGGAGAGAACAGTACAGATCAGTTCTGGATTTTTGACTGTAATGGAGCCTTCCACTCAGTGGTGGGATTCAAATAATTGAACAACCGGTTCTCTGTCCTAATGACCAGCTGGGTAGGCAGGGCTCGGTAGGACATGTGACCGTGTAGGGTGTGGCCAACTCAACATCACTCACGTTGATGGGTGTTTTGTCTTAGCTGTTTCAATGTAATCAGGGTTATCCGGAGAGGCAGTCTCTGTAAGCAGGGCAATAAACATTAGGCTAGAAACACCAGAATAGTTTCCTTCCTGCCTTCCTTACAGGATTAGCCCTGTAAAGTGGGAAAAAACAAAAGATTTCTTCCAACAACCAGTTCTCCGAACTGCTTAGAAAGTTAACAACCGGTTCTCCCCGAATAGGTGCGAACTGGCTGAATCCCACCACTGCTTCCTACTACACTCCTAATGGAGCCTGCCATTACACTCGTAAGTTATGCACAGTCATAAAGTGGGTCACCCACATGGCCAATCTGATTTTACAACCTTTTTTTGGCCGGTAGTTAAGTGACTCACTGCAGTCGTTAAGCGAACACAGCAGTCGTTAAGTGAATCCATTCTCTGCCATGAGTGTTTTTTTTGGCAGAAATCAATTTCCGGGGGGGGGGATTGTAAATCACACTCATGTGAACACCGCTTACTGCAAATGGCTGTGAAAGAGACAAGTATCTAGATAGCTCTATTCATAAGGAAATACCCCCACCCAAGAGCCAAAACAGAGTGAAAGCCATTAAGCCACAGTAGGAATTGCATCACTGCCATTGCAGTCCAGACTTCAACCAAACCTGGGAGCTCAGACAAGCACCTATGATCTGCCTTTCTTCTTTTGCCTATCAAACCAGCTATCATCTTCTTTTAATGACCCATAATTCCTTGCGGGGTGGAGTCTGGGCAACTGAAAGGAGCTATCAGAGTGTTTTACTGGCCTTATGCCCTTCCCATCGCCAATGCGGAGTTTTTTTCAGCAGATATATTCTCATTGTGGCCAGGGAGAGAAATATTTGCCTCTACCTAGGATCGAACTTATAGCCTCCTGATTGTGAGGCAGGAACTCCACCTGCAGGCCACCTCACCACTCCCCTATAGAGCCAGCTATGGCCCCTACATAACCCCTACATGACCCCATAGGAATCTGGCAACAGCCAATAGAATCTATGTTCTTGCACATTTGAGCCCCAAATTGCTATTGTTAAGTGAACATTTTATGATGTGAGTTTTGCCCCGTCTTATGACCTTACTTGCCATGTTTGTTAATCACTGCCGTTTGTTAAGTGAGTCACACGGTTGTTAAGTGAACCCGACTTCCCCATTGACTTGGTGTGTCAGAGGGTGGTAAAAGGAGATCCCGCGACTAAATGAACTTTTGTAAGTCAAAGGCTACCCTGAATATTGCATATGATTATATGTTATGAGCCTGCTCGTCCCATTATTATCACATTTATAGAGTATATGAAAAAGAAGCAAAAAAAATTAAATACATTTCATTTTCATTTCTGTTCTGCAATGAAATGTATTTAATTTTTTTTTTTTTTGCTTCTTTTTCATATACTCTATAAATTTGATAATAATGGGATGAGCAGGCTGGGGAAAATCATCCCTCTCTTTCCTTCCCACTGACATCATCTTTAGTCTTCAATGAGGTATGGAACTTAAGCCTTCCCTATTATTTCATAACCTGAGGTCTAGCAACTTGTGTCAGTCCTGCAGTTATATTCCTTTTAGCATATTTGGCCTGCCACACTCTCTCTTATTTCATTATGCTGTTTCATTAGTGTAGTAATTGGGAGGGGAAATAGAAAGGAGTAGAATTGTGGAATGTATTGTTGTCATTCCTTTCTAGAAGCGCAAGGTCATCTTTTGTCTCCGCACCTCTGCACCTGACCAGAACCAGCTGGGTGGAGATGCCAGCGTGGCCGAAGAAGATTGGACCATGTGATGGATTTATGGGTGTGGGGATAAGATCATGAACTTTCAACTGGGTGGAATCCCAGGAAGCTTTTAGATTTGGGTTCCACAGTTTGTGGCCAACATGTCTGTCTTATTAAATTGAAACTTTAAGGATAGTTTTGCCTTGGACTCTGATTTAATTCTGCATGATATTTGGACTGCTGACAACTTGATTGCTTGTAGTTTTAAAAACAGAAGGTAGGAGGGAGAGAATTTGAGCTCTGTGGAAAAACAGAAGAGATACAATGGGAAAAAAAATGTCAGTCGTAAATTATAACCGATGTTTTTAACTGGTGAACATCAACAACTGGCGATCCATCTCTGGTGAGAATTAACCAAATCTGTTATCTTTTCATTACCAACCAAAAACTTTCTTTATTAAAATTATCCTGAAGTTCTAACATGCTGTGTATTTCCTGTTTCACATTTATACCGGAATTAGCAGAACTATGTATATGATTATAATATATACAGAATACACACACACATCTACACTTGGTCTTAGATTATTATTTTTTAATTCTCTGGCATGCAATTTGGGAATTCTATACTGGGTGGCACTGTGTACATTCCTCAAATACCGGTAGATAAATGTGATGAGGTGAGGATTGTTAAAAGCCACTGATAAACTAAACGCCTATGATAACGATAAAGCAGAATATTTGTCTGCATTACTGAACAACTGAAGAAGCTTCTTGGGTGAGAAGTGAAACGTCTTCAAGAAAAAACAAAGGAAGTCCCATTGCCTTTTGAAAAAGCACCTTTTTTGACGTCTCCGTGGTCATGTGGCCGGCATGGCTAAACACCGAAGGTGCACGGAACTCTGTTGCCTTCCCACCAAAGGTGGTCCCTATTTTTCTACTTGCATTTTTACATGCTTTCAAACTGCAGAAGCTAGGAGAAGTAACGGGAGCTCACTCCGTTATACGGCGCTAGGGATTCAAACCGCTGAACTGCCAACCTTTCTAATTGACAAGTTCAGTGTCTTAGCCACTAAGCCACTGCGTCCCTCTCTTCTGTAAGGATCTCTATTTTCTTCCAGTGTTGTGCAAATGTAATTCTAGCCACTGTTAATACCTGTAGTATTAAGTACATATTCTCTTTATTATATTTTTCTGGCATGATACCCAACAGGAATGGTTTATATGTCCGTTTATCATTTTTTCTATCCGTGTGTATTTTTGTCCAATGTTGTTTTGCCTTTCTCATCTCCTATTTCTTGTCAAGCTAGACAACTTATCCCCTTGTAAAAAATATCTTCTTCCGGCGCCAGAGTTTCTGCATGGACTTCTTTACCTCTTCGTTCCTCAGGGTGTAGATCACAGGGTTGAGGAGAGGAGTAACCATGGTGTAGAAGACAGCTACCAGTTTGTCTGAGGAGAAGTTGGAAGCAGGGCGGCTGTAGAGGACGATGCATGGTCCCAGGAACAAGACCACCACCAGCAAGTGGGCACTACATGTTGAGAAAGCTTTGTGGCGGCCTTCAGCTGTCCGTCTTCTCAGGGAGAGCAGGATGATGATGTAGGAAGTCACCAAGGCCAAGAAGCACACCAAGGAGATCATGCCACTGTTCGATACGATGAGAACACCAGTGAAGTACGTATCAGTGCAAGCCAACTTGATGACCGGGGGGACATCACAGAAAAAGCTGTCTATGACATTTGGGCCACAGTAAGGGAGGCGAATGGTGAGAACCGTCTGGACCACGGAGTGGATGGCCGCGCCCACCCACAAACCACCCACCAAGTACGCGCAAATCTTCAGGTTGACATGTTTCACATAGTGCAACGGGTAGCAGATGGCAACGCAACGGTCATAAGCCATGATAGTCAGGAGGAAGATCTCGGCACAGGCACAGATGTGGAGGAAGAAGAGTTGGGCCACACATCCACCAAAGGAGATGACCTTCTGGGAGAAGAAGGTATCAAACAGCATCTTGGGTGCAGTAACTGAGGAATGGCAGATGTCAATGAAAGAGAGGTTCCCCAGGAAGAAGTACATGGGGGTGTGGAGGCACGAGTCGCAAGCCACCGTCACTATGATGAGGACGTTCCCTATTAGAATAAGCAGGTAGATAATGAAAAAAATGGCAAATAAAACCGGTTCCAGACTCCGGATATCAGTCAGTCCCAAGAACACAAAGTGAGTCACTGTCTGGTTGTATTCTGACATTGGGGTGGGGTAGATTGAAGTCCACACTGTCAACCTAATAGAGAAAAAAAAATATTTGCTTCAGAACACCTCCAAATCAGTGGTGGGTTTCAAAAATTGTTGGAACCTACTCTGTGGGTGTGGCCTCCTTTGTGGGAGGGGCTTGCCGCCCATGTGACCTGATGGGAGGGGCTTGCCACCCATGTGACCGGATATGAAATTATGAATTAGTACTTAGGTCTGTCCAAGTTACAAGATCCTTGCCAGTGGTGGGTTTCAAAAATTTTTGGAACCTCTTCTGTAGGTGTGGCCTGCTTTCCGGGTCCACTGGTGGAACTTCTTCTAACCGGTTCGGTAGATTTGACGAACCGGTTCTACCGAATAGGTGCGAACTGGTAGGAACCCACCTCTGCTCCAAATCTACAAGCATAGAAACAGATACCAATAAACCGTTCCTCCATATGAATATATACCCCGAATATACAGTGGGGCAAAAAGGTATTTAGTCAGCCACCAATTGTGCAAGTTCTCCCACTTAAAAAGATGAGAGACGCCTGTAATTGACATCATAGGTAGACCTCAACTATGAGAGACAAAAGGAGAAAACAAATCCAGACAATCACACTGTCTGATTTGGAAAGAATTTCTTTGCAAATTATGGTGGGAAATAAGTATTTGGTCAATATCAAAAGTTCATCTCAATACTTTGTTATATATCCTTTGTTGGCAATGACAAGTCAAACTGCTAACAAGTTCAAACAGGTGCCCTTAATACAGGTAATGAATGGAGGACAGAGGAGCCTCTTAAAGAAGAAGTTACAGGTCTGTGAGAGCCAGAAATCTTGCTTGTTTGTAGGTGACCAAATACTTATTTTCCACCATAATTTGCAAAGAAAGTCTTTCCAAATCAGACAGTGTGATTGTCTGGATTTGTTTTCTCATTTTGTCTCTCATAGTTAAGGTCTACCTATGATGTCAATTACATCTTTTTAAGTGGGAAAACTTGCACAATTAGTGGCTGACTAAATACTTTTTTGCCCCACTGTATACCCCGTAACAGAGGTGGGATTCAGCCAATTCCGACTGGTTCGCCCAAACTGGTAGTGGAAATCGTGGGGGGGGGGGCCTCCCTCCCTGGCTCTATGCCGTCCTATTAAGGCATATTTTTGAGGACCGATGCATGCGCGGAAGGCTCACACGTGAACAAAGCGCAGATATCTCAAGGAAATAATATGATGTGACAGTCTTCACTCAAGACTGGAAAACATTCAGTAGAATATGGTCCTTCCTTGATTTCTTTCTTTCTGTACAGTGATCTGTCACCAATCCATTCACAGATAGACCCTCCACTGCTTCAGGTCTACACTTAAAGTCTCTTTGTGCAGCGCGCACACACAGCTAGGGGTGGTATTCACTTACTTTTCCTACCGGTTCACATATGTGAGTGCGGGCACATCCGTGCATGTGCTTTGGCTTGAAAATGTGTCTAAAGAGGACGGTACAGAGCCAGGTCGAGTTCCACTACTGATTGAGGCAAACCGATCCGAACCGACTGAATGCCACCTCTGCACCAGTAGTGGGATTCAGCCAGTTCGCACCTATTTGGGAGAACCGGTTGTTAACTTTCTAAGCAATTGGGAGAACCGGCTCTTGGAAGAAATCTCCTTTTGTTTTTTTTCCACTTTACAGGGCTAATCCTGTATGGAAGGCAGGAAGGAAACATTCTGGTGTTGTTTCTAGCATAATCCTTATTGCCCTGCTTACAGAAACTGCCTCTCTGGTTAATCCTTGTTACATTGTCACAGCTAAGGCAAAGCGCCCATCGACCTGAGTGACCTTGAGTTGGCCATGCCCACCCAGTCACATGACCACTGAGCCCTGCCTACCCTGCTGGTCATTAGGCCAGAGAACCGGTTGTTAAATTATTTGAATCCCACCACTGCTCTGCACACAGCTCTTTCTCAGCACATTGTCAGATTACTTCAAAAGACTGTGATAGGTTCATCGAGTCTTCTTCCTACAAGGGGGCTGTTCAGATTTTCTGCATTTGGTCAACGTCTCTTCCTTCTTGAGGCTGCGGACCGAGTTCAGGCATCAGGCCCATTGAGACCAACACATTTTCTGTACTGCAACTTTCTGCCTTGTGTAAATAGCTCCCTTGCTTGATAGGTCCATCAGCTCGGGGGTCAACACCTCATGGATGAGTAGAGCTGAAATACAGCTCAGGTTTGAACAGGTTTAATATGCACCCTTAGAGCTGAAAAGACATTTTACACACATTTCAAATCTGCACTTTGCTGTTTCCAGGTCTTTTCAGGCTGAAGGGCACAGGGAGTACATGATAGACAGATGATAGATAAAAGATGATAGATAGATATGCATGCTAGAGATAGGGATAATATAGACAGACATATAATGATGGCAATGATGGTGATGGTGATGGTGGTGGTGGTGGTGATGATGATGAGATAGCTAGATAGCTAGATAGCTAGATAGATAGATAGATAGATAGATAGATAGATAGATAGATAGATAGATAGATAGATAGATAGATAGATAGATAGATAGATAGATAGATGATACAGAGAGAGAGAGAGAGAGAGAGAGAGAGAGAGAGACTGGAGATAGATAGATGATAGACAGACAGACCGACAGAAGATAGATTAGAGAGAGAGAGAGAGATACTGGAGATAGATAGATGATAGACAGACAGAAGATAGATTAGATAAAGATAGATAGATAGATAGATAGATAGATAGATAGATAGATAGATAGACAGACAGACAGACAGACAGACAGACAGACAGACAGATAGATGATAGACAGACAGACAGAAGATAGATTAGATAAAGATAGATAGATAGATGATAGATAGATAGATAGATAGATAGATAGATAGATAGATAGATAGATAGACAGACAGACAGACAGACAGACAGACAGACAGACAGATAGATGATAGACAGACAGACAGAAGATAGATTAGATAAAGATAGATAGATGATAGATAGATAGATAGATAGATAGATAGGTAGGTAGGTAGGTAGGTAGATAGATAGATAGATAGATAGATAGATAGATAGATAGATAGATAGATAGATAGATAGATAGATAGATAGATAGATAGATGATAGACAGACAGACAGATAGGCATGCTAGAGATAGGGATAGATATATAAACAGACAGATAATGATGGTGATGGTGATGGTCATGGTGATGGATGGATGGATGGATGGATGGATGGATGGATGGATGGATGGATAGATAGATAGATAGATAGATAGATAGATAGATAGATAGATAGATAGGCATGCTAGAGATAGGGATAGATATATAAACAGACAGATAATGATGGTGATGGTGATGGTGATGGTGATGGTGATGGTGATGGTGATGGTGATGGTGATGGTGATGGTGATGAGATAGGTAGGTAGGTAGGTAGGTAGGTTGACAGACAGACAGACACACACAGAGAGACAGACAGACACAGAGCAGAGGGAGATCTATATAGATATAAATACATAGATGATATAAATACATAGATGACATTATGTAGATATGGATATAAATATTACACACATACACATATACATACACATACATACAGAGAGAGACAGAGACAGAGAGACAGAGGCAGACAGACACGATAACACACCCTTCCAGTATCTAAGAGGTTGCCACAAAGAAGTGCGGGTCAACTTATTCTCCAAAGCACCTGACGGCTGGACGAGAAGCAATGGATGGAAACTAATCAAGGAGAGAAGCAACCTGGAACTAAAGAGATATTCCCTGACTGTCAGAACAATTAATCGGTGGAATGATTTGCCTCCAGAATTTGTGGCTATGCCAACACTGAAGGCTTTTAAGAAGAGATTGGATAACCACCCCCACCCTTCCCCCACCCCCACCCCTCTCTCTCTATCTCTCCCTCCCTCCCTCTCTCCTTCTCTCCCCCTCTCCCTCTTTCCCGCTCTCGCTCTCTCTCTCATTTCCTGCTTGAACGGGAGGCTGGATTGGAAGACTGCTAAGATCCCTTCCATCTCTACTATTCTGTTATTTTTATTCACCTCTAAGCCTTGTACACATCTTTGCAGCTATCTCCATGTTCATGTGCAATCATAGCTATGTACTCACATTTTCTGAAGGCAATCTAGTCAGTAAAGGCACCTCCGGTAGGATAGTGAATTGGGCAGTAAAAGCTTTAAAGTGAGCTGCCACTATTCATTAACAAACCAAGAGGACTCCATCTTAATCATTCCCCTTGCATAAATTTAGACAACCTGAAAGAAATACTGGAGGTGATGTCACAAATTGCAGTGAAGACAAAATGAGATTTTTTTTATTTTTATCCAGATTGGAAATCCGCACACTAATGAATTCACCATTGGGCTGGAGTGTTTAATTAAAGTCTTCCCAAGAGGGCCGTAGGTTATAGGCAAGCTTCAGTAACAATTGTGGAGCAAAAAGATATTGTGTGTTGTAGGAAGTTATCACCCAGCCCTCTCCCAGAAAAAATGAAATATCCTAGGAAATATTGAAAAGGCAGAATACTTCTCTGGATGTGAAAAGGCAGAAACATGTTTGAAAAGACAGAATAGCTGCCTGCAGCTTCCTGCCCATCCCCCTTTGTCAATTAGCCATTAAAGCCTGAGCTAGTCCACTTTACATAATAAAGAGTTCTCTCCTTCAGCTCCAGAGTGATAGGATTAAGGCATGATAATATTGGCCCTTTACCCAACTCGCCACATGGCATCTGAGAACTCAACCAAACCTGGATTCAAAACGCAGCCTAGAGAGTTGCCCCTGCATGGGCCCATGGGAGTCTGACAACCAATCAGAATACAAGCTCAAGATCAAAGGCCAGAGAGGGCATAAAACCAGGGTCTCGGCTTCTCTTCCTGCCTTCCCTTCTCTTCTTCACCAACATTGAAGCATGTGATCACCTTTTCTGTTCAGGATTCAAGCCATGTGGACCTGTCCACCATTAAAACCATCTTTCCAAGCGGCCTCCATGTTTCCAGTGTCTTTTTCCCTACTTGGAGCCGAACCCAGAAGGACATTTCTTCCAACAGTGGTAAAAGGAAGGATCTCATAATGAGATTCAGAGGTCCATTAAGAACCAATAAAAACTACCAGCAGAATTACAGAGTTGGAAGGGACCTTGGAGGTCATGTAGTCCAACCCCTACTCAAGCTGAAAACCTTATACCGTTTCAGACAAATGGTTGTCCGATCTCTTCTTAGAAACCTCAAGTGTTGAAGCACTCACAATTTGTAGAAGCTAAACAGACACTGCTTGGTCCTTCCATAAGTTCTGAGCTTTTCAAATCTGAAAGAAATCTTACCTTTACCAAACACCATGCTTTAAATGGAACTTTTCTTAAGAATTTAGATTGTATTTAACGTTCATCACATCAACCAAGCACAATCATTCATGATAACCCTATGACAGTCACCTGCCAACTTGGGTACTCTCATGTCGACTACAGTTCTCAGAATCCATCATCCAATTTCACTCAGCATTCTGGGAGTTAGTTAGAACATAGAAGATAGAGTTGGAAGGAACCTTGGAGATCTTCTAGGGTTCGCAACTTGGGAGTCCTCCTGGACCCACAGCTGACCTTTGATTACCACCTGTCGGCTGTGACCAGGGGGGCATTTGCCCAGGTTCGCCTGGTGCGCCAGTTGCGACCCTACCTGAACCGGGAGGCTCTCACAACAGTCACACGTGCCCTCGTGACCTCTAGGCTGGAATACTGCAACGTGCTCTACATGGGGTTGCCCTTGAAGAGCATCCGGCGGCTTCAGCTAGTCCAGAATGCGGCCGCGCGAGTGATTGTGGGTGCACCTCGGTTCGCCCACATAACACCTATCCTCCGCGAGCTGCGCTGGCTACCTGTTGATCTCCGTGTGCGCTTCAAGGTGCTTCTTACCACTCACAAAGCCCTTCATGGTAGTGGATCTGGGTACTTGAGAGACCGCCTCCTGCCAATTACCTCCTCGAGACCTATCAGATCTCATAGATTAGGCCTCCTCCGAGTGCCATCAGCCAGCCAGTGCCGGCTGGCCACTACGCGGAGGAGAGCCTTTTCAGTAGCAGCTTCGACCCTTTGGAACGATCTCCCCGTGGAGATTCGTACCCTCACCACCCTTCAGACCTTCCGCGCAGCCCTCAAGAGCTGGCTATCCCGTCAGGCCTGGGGGTAAAGATTATAATTCGCCCCCACCCGAATGCTGAATGAATGTTGTTTATTCTTTTAATTACGTGTTATGTTATATGTTACTGTATGTATCCCCTCCCATATAAGTTGTTAGCCGCCCTGAGTCCCCTCAGGGAAAAGGGCGGCCTATAAATAAACTTAAAGAAAAAAAAAAAGAAGAAAGAAGAAAAAGAAGGGTCTCCAAACTCGGGCAACTTTAAGTCTTGTGGACTTCAACTCCCAGAATTCCACAGCCAGCCATGATGACCGAGGAAATATGGGAGTTGAAGTCCACAAGTCTTAAAGTTACCAAGTTTGGAGACCTCTGTTCTAGTCCAACTCCCATTCAGACACTATGCCCGGGATGGCGAAACTATGTGCTACAGGTGGCATGTGGAACCATTTGTCAAGGCACACAAGGTGTTGCCCTGTCAGCTGGCCAGTGCTGAGTTCAGCCTTTTTTAAAGCCATTTTTCGCCCTCCCCAGGCTCCAGAGGCTTTATAGGAGCCCGGGGAGGGAGAAAACAGCCTCCTCTGCCCCCCGGAGGCTTCAGAAGTTTCCCTGAAGCCTCCGGAGCGCAAAAAAACGGCCCTAAGGGCAAACCGGAAGTTTGGGAACAGACTTCCGGTTTGCTTGTAGGTCGGGCCGGTTTAAGCCCTCCGGAGCCTTCAGGGGCCTTACGGAGGCTTCCCTGAAGGCTCCGGAGGACGAAAAACGATGCAACGGACAAACAGGAAATCACTTCCAGTTTGCTCGTAGGGCTGTTTTTAGTCCTCCTGAGCCCCCACTGCTTATGACACGCAAGCCAAAAAAAAGGTTCGCCATCGCTGCCCTGTACCATTTCAGACAAATGGCTATCCAGTGTCTTTGTGAAAGCCTCCAGTGATGCAGCACATTTGAAGGCAAACTGTTCCACTGGTTGATTGTTCACACCAGAGGTGGGTTCCTACTAGTTTGCACCTATTCGGTAGAACCGGTTCATCAAATCTACCGAACCAGGTTAGAAGAGGTTCCACCAGTGGACCTGGAAAGCAGGCCACACCTACAGAAGAGGTTCCAAATTTTTTTGAAACCCACCACTGGTCCTCGGATATGATTACGAAATAAATATGAGACTATCATGCTCATATTTATAAACCTCAGTGCCTCTGTGAAAGGCAAGGATGACTACTGCGTTTGTGGTGCAATCAGAACATTGCGTGTGTTGAAGTTGTTTTAACGCAAACCAAAGATGCCTTTTAAAAAACAAGTTTACATCATATTTTTATGCATGCCAGGGCTGTGTGTGAGGTAATTTAAGGTGGTTCTGACAAGTGTCGTCGGCATCTTCATATCCGGTCACATGGGCGGCAAGCCACTCCCATCCGGTCACATGGGTGGCAAGCCACTCCCACAAAGGAGGCCACACCCACAGAGTAGGTTCGAACAATTTTTGAAACCCACCACTGGTTCACACTGTTAGGAAGTTTCTCCTCAGTTCTAGGTTGCTTCTCTCCTTGGTTAGTTTCTATCCATAGCTTCGTGTCCTGCCTTCTGGTGCTTTGGAAAATAAGTTGACCCCATTCTCTTTGTGGCAGCCCCTCAAATAGTGGAATACTGCTATCATGTTACCACTGGTCCTTCTTTTCTTTAGATCAGGCAAATCCAAATCCTGCAACCGTTCTTCCTAGGTTTTAGCCTTCAACCCTCTTGTTGCTCTTCTCTGCACTCTTTCCAGAGTCTCAACATCTGTTTTGTATTGTGCTGACCAACATGGATGCAGATTTGAATTGTTCTAAGAAAACGTGGATATACCTGATATAGTTGAGAAAAAAGAAGACCACACGGATAGTTTTACGAGGTCTTCTCTGTTCATCTCTTTGTTCCAGCTAGCTGGGGAGTTGGCTCTTGTTTAAGCACCATCGCTTTTTTGAAATGTGTTTTCTATCTAGTGGGATTTTTTTTTCAAAATGATGCTATAATTTATGACATGGAAAAACTTTGCTTTTCATCATTGCCATGGATAAAAATTATATACCTCTACCTCTGTCTGTCTGTCTGCCTGCCTGCCTGCCTGCCTGCCTGCCTGCCTGCCTGCCTGCCTGTCTATGTATGTATGTATGTATGTATCTATCTATCTATCTATCTATCTATCTATCTATCTATCTATCTATTGCTATAGCTATAGCTATTTCTTTCTATAAATCATCTATCATTTTTATATTTATCTATCTATCGTCTTTATCATCTATCTATGATTTATCTATCTATATCTATCTATCATCTATCTATCTATCATCTGTCTATCTATCTGTCTATCTATCTATCTATATATCTATCTATCATTTTCTATTTATCGTCTATCATCTATCATTTATTTATCTATCTAATTATCATCTATCTATCTACCTATCATCTATCTATCATTTTTCTATTTATTTATCTATCGATCATCTAGTGTTTGTGTGTGTGTGTGTGTGTGTGTGTGTATTCTACCTATAGACAGAATTCTATCTATCATCTATTCCCTCTGCCCCAGTGGTGGGTTTCAATTTTTTTTAGAACCTCTTCTGTAGGTGTGGCCTGTTTTGTGGGAGTGGCTTGCCGGCCATGTGACTGGGTGGGCGGGGCCAGCTTGTAAAATGTGGTGAAGCTCACTTAACAACGCTCTTGCTTAGCAATCAAAATGTTGGCTCTGAAACTCTGGCATTTGAAGCACGCAAGTCTTAAAGCTGTCAAGTTACAAGACCCTTGCATCCCTAAGCCTTTAGGGGAAAAAAGTCCCAGGGGTGTTCAAACTTGACAGCTTTAAGATTTTACGACTTTAGGACTCTTACAAGCGGGTGGGGCAATTGGTGAGCCAGCCAATCAGTGAGTGGTGGCCGGGGCAAGCATGGTGCAGATGGGCGGGGGAGGAAGCTGGAACCAGTTCTAAATGGCACGGAAGTGTTGCAGAAAATGACAGGCTTTAAACTTCTCAGGATACAGGAAAAGTTTATTTGGCAGCCAGGTTCAGAAAGCTAGCCCATGGCTAGCATTGCAAGTTCTGAACAACCTTCATTATCGAAGCACGCGTTCTTATACATTCTCAAAGGCAGCGTAACATGGAAACACTTAACCCATTTCTTAGTGGTTACCTTGATGAGAAAGCCTTATAAGGAGATGGGGGTCTTACTTCTCCTTCTGTTATGGAGTACATGTCATTAATGAACTTTAATTGAACCTTGGACTTTTGACATAGGTTTTGACATAGGGACGTTGGCTTAGAACATCTTGTGGTTAGTGAATGGTGATACTTCCTTTAAGCAACTTCTAACTGTCCCTGTTATTCTATGTCTTCATTCTTTAATTTTTAATGCATATTTTATTCTACTTTAGTAGATTTCTGGAACCTGGATTATTGCAATGCACTCTACATGGGGCTACCCTTGAAAAGCGTTCGGAGACTACAGCTAGTCCAGAATGCAGCTGCGCGAGTGATATTGGGTGTACCAAGATACACCCATATTACACCTATCCTCTGCGAGCTGCACTGGCTGCCAATTGGTCTCCGAATGCAATTCAAGGTTTTGGTCATTACCTTTAAAGCCCTACATGGCTCAGGACCAGCGTATTTGCGAGACCGCCTACTGCCACATACCTCCCAACAGCCGATAAGATCCCACAGGGTGGGCCTCCTTAGGACGCCGTCAGCCGGACAGTGTCAGCTGGTGGGGCCTCGGAGGAGAGCCTTCTCTGTGGCTGCTCCGATGCTGTGGAATCAGTTACCTCCAGACGTCCGGACCTCACCCTCATGGCCTTCAGAAAAGCTGTTAAGACCTGGCTGTTCCGGCAGGCCTGGGGCTGTTGACCTTATTATATAGGGTCCAGTCCCAATCAGAACGTATGCGTGTTGGAGAATTTTTAATTTTTTTATTTTTTATTTTTATTTTGTTTGTTTTCTTTTCTTGTTCTGTGTAAGCCGCCCGGAGTCCTCCGGGATTGGGCGGCCTATAAATCTAATAAATTGAATTGAATTGAATTGAATCTTCTATAGAAGAGGTTAGAACTGGCAGGAACCCACTCCTGATGACCAGGAATTCCTTGACAAATCTGATAAATCTGTCTCCAGTATTTTAGGCACTGTTCAATATTTTACTTCTGAAATGAAGACACCTCAAACTTTTTGAATCATAGCATGATGCAATTGAACTTCACGTTTATATGAAGAATGCTGGATACGTCCCCAACTCCAGAATCTTTCCATAAAAACAGTATTACAATAAGTAATCTCAATAGCAATCAATAGTAATACCACTAACAATAATTGATTGCTAGTGATAATACTTGGTTCACCGACAAAAGGGTGAGTGACAAAACTGCGCGCGACTAAACCGCGGTGACGAAACCACGTGTTCGAAAGCGATCCAACGAATGAGCGCTGAATCGCACCGACAACAGTATGGCGACAGAAGCGTGCTGTAAAACTAAACTTAACCCTAAACCTAAACCTAACCCTAAACGTAACGCTAACCTTAACCCTAAACATAACGCTAAACCTAACCCTAAACCTAACCCTAAACCTAACCCTAAACCTAACCCTAAACCTAACCCTAAACCTAACCCTAAACCTAACCCTAAACCTAACCCTAAACCTAACCCTAACCCTAAACCTAACCCTAAACCTAACCCTAAACCTAACCCTAAACCTAACCCTAAACCTAACCCTAAACCTAACCCTAAACCTAACCCTAAACCTAACCCTAAACCTAACCCTAAACCTAACCCTAACCCTTACCTTAACTTAAATCCCCCTTCTGCTGGTGGGCTGTTGTAAATCGCCCTTCTGTCGACGCGCTGTTGTCGACGTGCTGTTTTCGGCGCATTGATGACGTTGCGGTTTTAGCGACGCCGTTTAGTCGGGCGCGTTTTTGTCATTCGCCCTTTTGTAAGGTCACGATAATACTTTAAGGGGCTGCCACAAAGAAGACGAGGTCAACTCATTCTCCAAAGCACCAGAAGGCACCAACTTATTCTCCAAAGCACAAGAAGTAACAGATGGAAATGAATCAAGGAGAGAAGCAAACTAGAATTAAGGAGAAATTTCCCAAGAGTGAGAACAATTAATCAGTGGAATGGATTGCCTTCAGAAGCTGTGGATGCTCTATCACTGGAGGTTTTCAAGAAGAGATTGGACAGTCATTGGCCTGGAATGGTCTAGACCAGTGATGGCGAACCTTCTTTGGCTTGCATGCCAAAAGGGGGGGAGAGCTGAGGGGTTGCACGTGGGCGTACCACACCCATAATGTAATGCGCGACCTCCAGCATACATGTGCGCATGACCAGCAACCCCCCCCCATTTTTTGCATGCTTTTTTCATCCTCCCCAGGCTCCAGAGGCTTTATACGAGTCTGGGGAGGCCGAAAACAGCCTCCCCCGCTCCCTGAAGGCTCCGAAGGACTAAAACCGGCCCTACGAGCAAACCGGAAGTCCGTTCCCAAACTTCCGGTTTGCCCTTAGGGCCATTTTTTTGTGCTCCGGAGGCTTCAGGATCTTCCCTGAAGCCTCTGGAGGGGCTCCAGGGAGTGTGGGATGCTGTTTTCGCCCTCCCCAGGCTCCTATAAAGCCTCTGGAGCCTGGGGAGGGCGGAAAATGGCTTTAGAAAGGGATGAACTCAGCTGGCCAGTGTGCGCATATGCACTGGCCAGCTGACAGGGCAATGCCTTGCACGTTCGCCATCCTGGGTATAGACTCTTCTGCTTGAGCAGGTGGTTGCACTCGAAGACCTTCAGTGTTCCTTCAAACTCTGTTATCCTATATTATTCTGCATATCCTGTAAGTGTAACCATTAATAAAAAGTAACAATTAAAGAAAAGCAATGGATTTTATTACACATTGATCTCAGAATCATGTTGATAAAGGGGTTCATAAAAATAAAATACGGAAGGCATTTAAACCCATAACGTTCAACAGGCTGGTGCTTCTCCAGCTTTTGCAGGTGGCTAGACTTATAGCAGGGGTGTCAAACTAAAGGCAACATGGGCCGGATCCGGCTGCACGTCCGTCCATCGTCCCCCCTGCCACCAGCTCCGTTTTTGCTGGCAGAGGGCTTTCAAAACAAACTAAAAACCTGGAAAAAATGGATTGACTATATACAAAATAAATAGGGGACCAAGAAATTCCAGTTAGCCTAGTTTAAGATCAGAAATGATTTAAATTGTTTAAAGTTAGTTCAGTAAGAAGAAGTTAAGCTCAATGCAGAATGTGATTAGTTTCTTTATTTCTTTTTTTTTTCAATAGATTTTAGACTGTGTTTGTTAAAAATCCATACCGTGTATGGGTTCTGGGAAGTCGGGGGGGGGAGGGGGGTAGGGGGTGGAGGGAGGGAGGGGCACAAAGACCAAAAAAAATTGTACTTCTATGTTTTAATGATTGACGAATGATGAAATATTTGTGTTTTAAAAGAAATAAAACCTTAGAATCAAAAAAAACAAACTAAAAACAAAACAAGAGGAGAAATGTTTCCCCTTTTTGCATTTGAGCATGCAAGAAGAGATGGGAAAGGAGAAAGGGAAAGAAGAAAGACAGAGAAAAAGAAAGGAAGATGGAAAGAGAGCAAGGGAGAAAAGTAAGGAAAGGAAGGAAGGAAGGAGGGAGGGAGGGAGGGAGGGAGGGAGGGAGGGAAGGAAGGAAGGAAGGAAGGAAGGAAGGAAGGAAGGAAGGAAGGAAGGAAAGAGATGGGAATGAGAAGAGTGAAAGGAACAGAAGGGAAAAAAGAGGGGAGGAAGGAAGATTATAATGAGAGTGAGGGAGGGTTTCAGTGAAATCCTGCCTTAGCACTTAACCACTAGAGGTGCTCCTGTCATGCGTGACATTGAGCTGGCCATGCTCACCATGGCCACACCCCCTTCTCCCACCCATGCCCCCCAGACCCCCGTGATCAAACACAAACCTGATGCAGGCCTCATTGAAATCAAGTTTGACACCCCTGTCGTACAGTATCTAACTTGAATGACTTTTCTTCAATCATTGACCCTTGAGATTTATTTCCACAATATTCATTTATAGACATTTTGGCTAGAAGAAAACACAAGTCCTAGTTTCCTTGTAGTTTCTTTTTTTTAAAAAAAAAAATTATTTTATTTTATCAATTTCATATATACATTCACAATTATATGATCTCATAACTGTTATTAATAATATGTATTTATAACAATTTTTCCCTACTGTTGACAATATACTTGAAGATTGCTTTTTTATCATCCCATAGATCCATCTTATCTTACAACGGTCCTATTTCTTCTTCCCTCCCTCCCTCTTTCCTTCCCTCGTTTCTTCTCTCCTACTCCCCTTCCTTGTAGTTTCAGTTGAGTCTGCTCCAGTGGTGGGTTTCAACATTTTTTAGAACCTCTTCTATGGGAGTGGCTTGCCAGCCATGTGACTGGGTGGGCGTGGCTTACCAGCCATGTGATTGGGTGGGCGTGGCCAACTTGAAAAATGTGGTGAAACTCACCTAACAACGCTCTTGCTTAGCAACCAAAATGTTGGCTCAGGAACTCTGGCATTTGAAGCACACAAGTCTTAAAGCTGTCAAGTTACAAGACCCTTGCACCCCTAACACTTTAGAAAAAAAACCCAGGGGTGTTCAAACTTGACAGCTTTAAGACTTGTGGACTTCAACTCCCAGAATTCCTCCTCCAATCATGTTGGCTCAGGAACTCTGGCATTGAAGCGTACAAGTCTTAAAGCTGTCAAGTTACAAGACCCTTGCACCCCTAACCCTTTAGGGGGAAAAATCCAGGGGTGTTCAAACTTGAAAGCTTTAAGACTTGTGGACTTCAACTTCCAGAATCCCTCCTCTCGCTCTTCATCTTGATGATGTGCGGACGGGGGGGAGGGAGCTTGAACCCACCCCTGGTCTGCTCCCTCCATCTCTTCCTTGTCACTTATCTGGGAAAGGTCAGTTCACCGGTTCTTCATTAAGTCTTATGTTGGAGTGTAGTTTTGTCCTTTTCCCACAGAACTGTTTCCAGCACAGATATCATGCCTTTGGATTTATCATGCTGCAAAATCATTGCCCTCCTTTTTAAAGAAATTAGTAGTATTTTACAGAGGTCCTAAAAACGTAGCATAGCTTGTTGGCTTTCCATGTCCCCAAAGTTAGAAAAATGGGCCTGTCATAGACATACAGGTAGTCGTTAACTTACAACCATTCCTTTGGTGACTGTTTGTGTTAGAAATTCAGCTTATATATAACACCATAGAGTAAACAAAGAGTACAGTCACCATGTGCTTTACTGATCAACCATAAAACCCTAATAGGAAACAGGAAACTCTCTTCAGAACATAAAGAAACCATAGGTTATAACATAGATGCATACTAAACACTGCCCTCTACTGGCTGAATAATTCTGTAGTTGTTGCAATGCAAAATACATTCTAACCTGTATTCCAACAGATTGAAGTTACAGCAGCACTGAAAAAAGTGTTTCATGACCATTTTTCACACTTACAAGCATTGTACCATCCCCATGGTCACTGCAACTGACATGTATTTATGATAGGCACAGTGTCCTGGGATCATGTGATCACCTTTTGCAACCTTCTGACAGGCAAAGTCAGCGGGGAAGCCCTTTCACTTAATATGGTTATTCACTTAATAACCTGTTCTGACCCCCCTCTTCCTACACCAAAGCACACGGAGACAAAGATACTTCAAGGATTTATTAACACACAGACTAGACCTTGGCAGCAATCCAGCACAGACTAGACCTTGGCAGCAATCCAGCCTGCCAAGCTAGCCACGATAGCTTCTCCAGCTCTAGTAAATACGTTGACTCCTGCGATGAGTGTGTGGAAAGTCATTCCTTTTATAGTCTTGAGAGGAGCCTAATTACCACCAGCTGAGTTCAATTATCTCCTGTAACTGCGTAACTGTTCTTTACGCCTATTAGCCCTCTGTTGCCGGGCATCCAGGACCAACTCCCTTGTCTCCTCCCCACTGCTCCAATGCATGACGTCAGGATCACACTCCCTTGTCTCCTCCCCACTGGTCCATGGCTTAGGCGCCTCCTGGTGGCCAACCAGCCTCTCTGCGCCCTGCTCAGTGTCGGAACCCTGTTCAGGGTCCTCCACATCCTTCAGAGCTGACTCATAGGGCCCCTCGCTCTCGGAGTCTGGTGGCAGCTCCAACGGCTCCTGCTGGGCCACAACACTAACCATATTGTTAACTCAATAACTGCAGTGACTCACTTAACTGTAGCAAGATAGTTTGTACAGTGGGACAAAACTCACTTAGCTACTGGCTTGCTTTGCAACAGAAATGTTGGGTTCAATTGTAGTTGTAAATTGAAGACTACCTATATTTAATAAACTTCTGTAGCTTAAAATACTTCATTTGACTTCATTGAGATCATTCATTGCACTGAATTGCCTTCCCCTCTTCGACCAAGTTGCTTCCCACCAAAGCAAGTTGGCCAACCCCTTTCTTTATGAAGAAGACCTTCCTCCGGAACCAAAGTTTCCTCATGGAGTTCTTCACCTCTTTGTTCCTCAGGGTGTAGATCACAGGGTTGAGGAAAGGGGTCACCATGGTGTAGAAGACAGCGGCCACCTTCTCGGTGGAAAAGCTGGAGGTGGGACGGGTGTAGATAAATATGCAAGGCCCTAAGAACAAGACCACCACAAGTAGGTGGGCAGCACAGGTGGAGAAGGCTTTGCGACGGCCCTCAGCCGTCTGCTTTCTCAGGGAGAGAAAGATGACGGCGTAGGAAGACACCAAGGCCAAGAAGCAAAGCAAGGAGATCACCCCGCTGTTGGATATCATAAGCACCTCGGTGAAGTACGTATCGGCGCAAGCCAACTTCATGACTGGGGGAATGTCACAGAAAAAGCTATCAATGATATTTGGGCCACAGAAAGGAAGTCGAACGGTGAGGATAGTCTGGACCAGGGAATGGATGATGCCCCCAGTCCACAGAGCACCCACCAACCATGCACAGATCTTCAGGTTCACCAGAGTCACATACTGTAACGGGTAGCAGATGGCGACGCAGCGGTCATAGGCCATGATGGTCAGGAGGAAGATCTCAGCTGAGGCACAGATGTGGAGGAAGAAGAATTGTGCCACACAGCCCCTGAAGGAGATGATCTTCTGCCTGAAGACAGAGTCCAGGAGCATCTTGGGGGCCGTGACAGAGGAATGGCAGATGTCAAGGAAGGACAGGTTTCCCAAAAGGAAGTACATGGGGGTGTGGAGGCACCGGTCCGAAGCCACCGTCACCACAATCAAGAGGTTTCCTACTAGGGTGAGCAGGTAGACGGTGAAGAAGATGACGAATAAAACCAGTTCTAGACTCCGGTTATCAGTCAATCCCAAGAACACAAAATGAGACACCGTCTGGTTCGCCTCAGCCATTGGAACGGGGCAGATGGAAGTCCATGCATTCAACCTACGCAAAGAGAAATAATACGTTTTGTTCAAAACATCTCCAAATATGTATGTGTGGAAAATTCCTCAATATTATTCATTTATTTTAGTCTAGCCTAGTCTAGACAGCCCAGTGCAGTTTAGTTTAGTTTAGTTTAGTTCAGTTCAGTTCAGTTCAGTTTAGTTTAGTTTAGGATAAGATAGGATAGGATAGGATAACAGAGGATAGGATAGGATAGGATGGGATGGGATGGGATGCGATAGGATGGGATGGGATGCGATGCGATGCGATAGGATGCGATAGGATGGGATGGGATAGGATAGGATAGGATAACAGGATAGGATAGGATAAGATAGGATAACAGAGGATAGGATAGGATAGGATAGGATAACAGAGGATAGGATAACAGAGGATAGGATAGGATAGGATAGGATAGGATAGGATAGGATAGGATAGGATAGGATAGGATAGGATGGGATGGGATGGGATGGGATGGGATGGGATGGGATGGGATGGGATGGGATGGGATGGGATGGGATGGGATGGGATGGGATGGGATGGGATGGGATGGGATGGGATGCGATAGGATGCGATGGGATGGGATGCGATGGGATGGGATGGGATGGGATGGGATGGGATGGGATAGGATAGGATAGGATAGGATAACAGGATAGGATAGGATAACAGAGGATAACAGAGGATAGGATAGGATAGGATAGGATAAGATATAGGATAACAGAGGATAACAGAGGATAGGATAGGATAAGATAGGATAACAGAGGATAGGATAGGATAACAGAGGATAGGATAGGATGGGATGGGATGGGATGGGATGCGATAGGATGCGATAGGATGGGATGGGATGGGATGGGATGGGATGGGATAGGATAGGATAACAGGATAGGATAGGATAACAGAGGATAACAGAGGATAGGATAGGGTAAGATAGGATAACAGGATAGGATAGGATAAGATATAGGGTAACAGAGGATAGGATAGGATGGGATGGGATGGGATGGGATGGGATGGGATAGGATAGGATAACAGGATAGGATAGGATAGGATAAGATATAGGGTAACAGAGGATAGGATAGGATATGATAGGATGGGATGGGATAGGATAGGATAACAGGATAGGATAGGATAGGATAAAATAACAGTTGAGAGGGACCTTGGAGGTCTTCTAGTCCAACCCCCTGCCTAGACAGGAAACCCTATACCATTTCAGACATATGGCTATCCAACATCTTCTTAAAGACTTCCAGTGTTGGAGCATTCACAACTTTTGGAGGCAAGATGTTCCACTGATTAATTGTTCTCCCTGTCAGGAAATTTCTCCTCAGATCTAGGTTGCTTCTCTCCTTGATTAGTTTCCACCCATTGCTTCTTGTTCTACCCTCAGGTGCTTTGGAGAAGTTTGACTCCCTCTTCTTTACGGCAGCCCCTGAGATATTGGAACACTGCTATCATGTTGTTTAGCATATGGCAAATATGTTAAAAAGCACATCACGGTTACATTCACAATGACCAAATATGAAAATAAGCCAGCAGCTGTCAAAAAAGCCAACACAGTTTTGATCGCCATGATGTAGAAAAGATGCAGAGACTCTAGAAAGAGTGCAGAGAAGAGCAACAAGGATGATTAGGGGACTGGAGACTAAAACATATGAAGAACAGTTGCAGGAACTGGGTATGTCTAGTTTAATGAAAAGAAAGACTAAGGGAGACATGATAGCAGTCCTCCAATATCTCAGAGGTTGCCACAAAGAAGAGCGAGTCAAACTATTCTCCAAAGCACCTGAGGGTAGAACAAGAAGCAATGGGTGGAAACTAATCAAGAAGAGAAGCAACTTACAACTAAGGAGAAATTTCCTGACAGGGAGAACAATGAATCAGTGGAAGAACTTGCCTCCAGAAAGGAACCTGCATGCTTTTAGTGGGTCCTTGAAGCACTTGGAAGCTTCTCTGGGATCCAAATTGTGTAACCATTCCCCAACTATCCTGTCAGAGCTGAAGAAGCTTCTTTGATGAGAAGCGAAATGTCTTCAAGAGAAAAAACAAGAAAGTCCAGTTGCCTCCTGAAAAGCACCTTTGGGACAACCATAACCTGGAGGACAGAGAATCTCCGTCGACATAAAGCAGGAAATATTATGGCAATCTGGAGGAGCTGTAGATGACCATTCCTGAATATTAATCTTTGACTAGGGGTGGGTTCCTGCCCCTTCTAACCTCTTCTATAGAAGAGGTTCCACAAATCTTCAGTGCCATGTAGAACCGGTTTCAGCTTCCGCCCCCCACCCGTCCTCACATCATCAAGATGAAGAGCGAGAGGAGGAATTATTTACAAGACCCTTTCACCCCTAACCCTTTAAGAAAAAAAAACCCAGGGTGTTCAAACTTGACAGCTTTAAGACTTGCATGCTTCATTGCCAGAGTTCCTGAGCCAACATGATTGGAGGAGGAATTCTGGGAGTTGAAGTCCACAAGTCTTAAAGCTGTCAAGTTTGAACACCCCTGGGTTTTTTTTTTTCCTAAAGGGTTAGGGGTGCAAGGGTCTTGTAACTTGACAGCTTTAAGACTTGCACACTTCAATGCCAGAGTTCCTGAGCCAACATGACTGGAGGAGGAATTCTGGGAGTTGAAGTCCACGTCTTAAAGCTGTCAAGTTTGAACACCCCTTGGGTTTTTTTTTCAAAAGGGTTAGGGGGTGCAAGAGTCTTGTAACTTGACAGCTTTAAGACTTGCACACTTCAATGCCAGAGTTTCTGAGCCAATATTTTGGTTGCTAAGCAAGAGCGTTGTTAAGTGAGTTTCACCACATTTTACAAGTTGGTCACGCCCACCCAGTCACATGGCTGGCAAGCCACTCCCACCCAGTCACATGGCCAGCAAGCCACTCCCACAAAGCAGGCCACACCTACAGAAGAGGTTCTAAAGAATTTTGAAACCCACCACTGTCTTTGATCCATAACAACTCTATTTCTTTAGGAGCGGAGAGGAGATGGGGGGAATGTGATGTTACTGCCTTCACTCAAGGCTGAGGAACATTTATTTGAATACAGGTAGTCCTCAAAAGAAATTGAGCCCCCCTCCAAAAAAAAACCTTTGTTGCTAAGGGAAAAACACTTGTTTAGTGAATTTTGCCCCATTTTACGACCTTTCCTTGCTACCGTTGTTCAGTGAATCCCTGCAGCTGTTCCATTAGTAACACAGTTGGGAAGCGAATCTGACTTGCCCATTGATTTTGCTTGTCAGAAGGTCCCCAAGGGAATCACATGGGAAGCTGAAACCCTCATAAGCACAAGTCCGGTTGCATCCAAATTTTGATCACATGACTTTGGGGACACTGCAAGGGTCATAAGGGTGAAAAATGGTCATAGGTCACTTTTTTCAGGGACGTCGTAACCAAAGTTCACTAAATGAACTGTTGTAAGTTGAGGGCCACCTGCGTTGTACATCCCTAATTTTTTTCATTGGTCCTAACTCCGATCCAGTCATCCATTATAACTATCCATCACCGTTATTCCTCCACTTAATCCTTTACAGGTTAACAGAGTTGGAAGGGACCTTGTGGGTCATCTAGTCCAACCACCCACCCAAGCATGAGACCGTATACCATTCCTGACAGAAGGCAGTCCCGTCCCTTCTTGAAAGCCTCCAGGGATGAAGCTCCCACAACCTCCAAAGGCAACTTCTGTTCCATTGGTTGATTGTTCTCACTGTCAGAAAATTCCTCCTTATTTCCAGGTTGAATCTCTCCTTGGATCAGTTTCCATCCATTGTTCCTTGTCTGGCCTACAGGTGCTTTGGAAAATAGCTTTACCTCTTCTTCTATGGGGCAGCCCCTCAAATACTGGAAGACTGCTATCATGTCTCCCCTGGTCCTTCTCTTCACTAGATTAGTCCTGCAAACGTTTGTCATATGTTTTAGCCTCCAGTCCCCTAATCATCCTGATTGCTCTTCTCTGCAATCTTTTTTAGAGTCTCAATTTCTTTTTAATAGTGTGGTGGCCAAAACTGGATGCAGTACTCTAGGTGTGGTCTTACTAAGGCTTTATAGAGTGGTATTAGTACCTCCCTTGATCTTAAAAGAAAGACTCTCTGCAAACACACACAACAATCTTTCCCCTTCAAAAGACGTGATAGGTTTATCAACTGTTCCTCTGCCTTCTCAAGATTGTGAGGTGAACTTTAGGTGTGTTGAGACGAACACACTTTTGCTGCCGTAAATCCCCGCCTCAGCTTTTGCCTTGCATGCATAACTCCCTTTTTAAATACATCTGTCTTCTGGCACTCAACATCTGGTGAATTTAAAACCTTAATTTTTAGAAAGCAATTAAGCCTCCAAGTGGTTTACACGCAGGGAGCGTCCCTTTAATGAATATCCATTTTAATAACCCTGCCATGATTAGTTAGAAAACTAAGATCATGGCATACGACCGTCTCAATTCCTGGCCAATAGATGGGAAAGAAATGGAGGTAGTGACAGATTTTATTTTCCTGGGCTCCAAGATCACCGCAGATGGGGACTGCAGCCAAGAAACTAAAAGACGCTTGCTCCTGGGGAGGAAAGCTATGGCAAATCTATACAGCATACTAAAAAGCAGAGGCATCACCCTTCCAACAAAAGTGCATAAAGTCAAGGCTGTGGTTTTCCCAGTTGCAATGGATGGCTGTGAAAGTTGGACCATAAGGAAGGCTGAACTCCAAAGAATTGAGGTCTTTGAATTATGGTGCTGGAAAGACTCCTGCAAATTCCTTGGACTGCAAGATGATCAAACCGTCAGTCCTAGAGGAGATCAACCCTGACTGCTCTTTAGAAAGCCAGATCCTTCTTAAGATGAAACTCAAGTACTTTGGCCACCTAATGAGAAGGAAGGACTCCCTGGAGAAGAGCCTCATGCTGGGAACGATGGAGGGCAAAAGAAGAAGGGGACGACAGAGAAGGAGGTGGCTGGATGGAGTCACTGAAGCAGCCGGTGTGAACTTAAATGGACTCCAGAGGATGGTAGAGGACAGGAAGGCCTGGACAAATGTTGCCCAGGAAGTCACGATGGGTCAGACACAACTTCGCAACCAACAACAACAATAACCTTGTTAGGTAGATGTGTACAGAGAGATTGACTGACTCAAAGTTATGCAGTTAGTTTCCAAAATCTACAGGTAGATTAGGCACCAGGTCTCTGTTTTTTTAGACCCAGGTAAACTCCTGCTGATTCACACGTTGCACCATTCCTTCAAATAAATCTCTAATTGTGTGCATAGAAAAGGCATTTCCCAAGATCCTTTCGAACAATCACTAGAGAAAAATAACTAGAGATGGTCTGAGCTGTAAAACAGGGCAAAATTCATTTAACAACTGTCTCAATTTTCGGCTCCATTGTGCTCAGACATCAATTAATCAATCAGAAAAGAGCTGGAAGGGACCTTGGAGGTCTACTAGCCCTGCTCAAACAGGAGATCCTATACCATTTTAGATAAGTGGCTGTCCCATCTCTTCTTAAAGGGCTCCAGTGATGAAGCACCCACAACTTCTAAAGGCAAGTTGTTCCATGGTTTAATTTAACTTTCTTTGTCAGAAAGTTTCCCCTTAATTCCAGCTTGCTTCTCTCCTTGATTATTTATTTATTTCGCCAAGCATGAATTAGGTAATAGATATACTGTATGTATAAACATGATTATGAATACATGAAATGGATACAAATACCAAGGAATATTAGGACAGGGATGGTAGCAGTGGTGGGATTCAGCCAGTTCGCACCTATTCAGGAGAACCAGTTGGTAACTTTCTAAGTAGTTCAGAGAACCGGTTGTTGGAAGAAATCTCCTTTTGTTTTTTCCCACTTTACAAGGCTAATCCTGTAAGGAAGGCAGGAAGGAAACATTCTGGTGTTGTTTCTAGCCTAATATTTATTGCCCTGCTTACAGAAACTGCCTCTCCGGTTAACCCTTATTACTTTGTAATAGCTAAGGCGAAGCGCCCATCAACCTGAGTGACCTTGAGTTGGCCAAGCCCACCCAGTCACATGACCACCGAGCCCCACCTACCCAGATGGTCATTAGGGCAGAGAACTGGTTGTTAAATTATTTGAATCCCACCCCTGGACGGTAGGCACTCTGGTGCGCTTATGCACTCCCCTGAAAGACCTCTTAGGAATGGGGTGAGGTCAACAGTAGACAGTCTCAGGTTAAAGTTGTGGGGGGGTTGGGGAAGAAATAGCAATAGCAATAGCAGTTAGACTTATATACCGCTTCATAGGGCTTTCAGCCCTCTCTAAGCGGTTTACAGAGTCAGCATATCGCCCCCAACAATCCGGGTCCTCATTTCACCCACCTCGGAAGGATGGAAGGCTGAGTCAACCTTGAGCCAGTGAGATTAGAACCGCTGAACTGCAGATAACAGTCAGCTGAAGTGGCCTGCAGTACTGCACCCTAACCACTGCGCTACCTTGACTCCACTACCTGTCAGGTAGTGCATTCCAGGCATCGACAATTCTGTTACTGAAGTCATATTTTCTGCAATCAAGTATGGAGTGATTTGATTTCCATCCATCATTCCTTGTGCTGTACTCTGGGGCTTTGGAAAATAAATTGACCCCCTCCTCTTTGTGGCAGCCTCTCAAATACTGGAATACTGCTATCAAGTTCCCCCTAGTCCTTCTTTTCTCTAGCCCAGCCAAGCCTAAATCCTGCAACCGTTCTTCGTATGTTTTAGCCTTCAACCCCCTAATCATTCTTGTTGCTCTTCTTTGCAGTCTTTCCAGAATCTCAACATCTGTTTTGTAACGTGGGGAACCAACCCTGATGCAGATTTAAATTGTTCTAAGAAAGAGAGTGGATTTACCTGATGTAGTTGAGAAAAAAGAAGATCACACAGATAGCTTTACGAGGTCTTCTCTGCCCCTCTTTTTTTTTCCCAGCTAGCCAGGGAGATGTCTTTTGTAAGCACCATCCGATCTTGGCTATTTCTGCTTTATAAAACCTTAGATTCTCTGAAAGTGAGAGATAAATGGCATTTCAAGTATCTTTGAACTAAAGGAGGATGGGGGGGGGGGGGAATGAAGATCTTGAGAGGTTGGAGATCCTAACTGTAATTAATACACCACGGAGCTTGAATCTTTAATTAAAGAGGCTCCCCCCAAGAGGATCAGAAGTTGGAAGCAAAGTTTGGTAAGAATTAATAGGCAAGATAAATTGTGCCAAAAGGCTGTTCAGAGATTTACTGCAAAAAAAATGAGCACAAGATCAATTTGGATTTGACTCTTTCTGGAGCGAAGTTCTAATTGATCATTTGATTGCACGTGTGAAATTAAAAAGGGAGGAAGGTTAGAAGCCTGCTTGATCCTTCTTAAAGTTTGGGTTTCTTCTCTACCAAGCAGAACTGGGTCGACTGAGCCCATTCTGGAGGAAGCAAATAATAAACCAGCTCTGCGTTTGGTCAACCATTTGTCTGAAATGGTATAGGGTTGCCTGCTTGAGCAGGGAGTTGGAAGACCACCAAGGTCCCTTCCAACTCGGTTATTCTATTATTCTAAAATTTCTAATAAAGTATTAGATCTTATTATTTGTTATTCTAGCTTATGATTTATGATTTATCATTTTTTTCCTTGCATGTACACTGAGAGCTTATGCATCAGAGACAAATTTCTTGTGTGTCCAATCACGCTTGGCCAATAAAGAATTCTATTCTATCCTGTTCTGTTGTCTGTTCTACCCTATTCTAGCCTAGCCTAGCCTAGCCTACTCTACTCTACTCTACTCTACTCTACTCTATTCTACTCTACTCTGTTCTCTGTTCTCTGTTCTCTGTTCTCTGTTCTACTCTACCCTACCCTGTTCTGTCCTGTTCTCTGTTGTCTGTTCTACCCTACCCTACCCTGCCCTACCCTGCCCTACCCTGCCCTACCCTGCCCTACCCTACCCTACTCTATTCTGTTCTCTTTTCTTCTCTACCTTACCCTGTTCTGTTCTGTCCTGTTCTCTGTTGTCTGTTCTACCCTACCCTACTCTATTCTATTCTACTCTGTTCTGTTCTCTGTTCTACTCTACCCTATCCTGTTCTGTTCTGGACAGAACAGGATAGGGTAGAATAGAACAGAGAACAGAACAGAGTAGAATAGAGTAGAGTAGGTGTTTTCTGGTGTCTGTTCTACCCTACCCTACTCTATTTTGTTCTGTTCTCTGTTGTCTATTCTATTCTATTCTACCCTACCCTATTCTATTCCATTCTGTTCTTTGCTGTGCTGTGCTGTTCTCTATTGTTCTACACTACCCTACCTTAGTCTAGTCTAGTCTCTGTTGTCTATTCTTTTCTATTCTATTCTGTCCTGTCTTGTTCTGTTCTACTCTACTCTACTCTACTCTACTCTAATCAACATGGTCATCCTGTAAGGAATCAAACTTGCAGTGAATATGGGTCCACAAATCTCAATTGCCTCTCAGCCAACCAGGATTTAAGTTGCAATCCACATTCCAGAAATCCTTTGCCACGTACCAAACCAGACACTCCTCCTCAATCCACCCTTTCTCACAGGGTTGTTGTTGCGGATAGAAATTGGAGGAGGGGATAGAATGTACATTGCTTTAAACTCCTGGGAAATATGGGGAGATATAAGTCTTATCTTTTAAATAAGACACTGCAGACAAAGGCCATAGTTCAAAATAACAAAGTTGGAACTGGGACCTTGAAGGTCTTCTAGTCCAATCCCATGCTTAAGGAAAAGACCCGACAACATTTCAGACCAATGACAGTCCAATCTATTCTTTAAAACGTGCAGCTTCTGGAGGCAAGTTCTTCCACTGATCGATTGTCAAGAAATTTCTCCTTAATTCTAGGTTGCTTCTCCTGCCAATTACCTCCCTACGACCAATTAGATCCCACAGATTAGGCCTCCTCCGGATACCATCAGCTAGCCAGTGTCGACTGTCGACCACCCGGGGGAGGGCCTTTTCTGTGGCTGCTTCGGCCCTCTGGAACGATCTCCCCGTGGAGATTCGGACCCTCACCACCCTTCAGGCTTTCCGCATAGCCGTCAAGACCTGGCTGTTCCGGCAGGCCTGGTGCTGTTGAGTTCCCGGCCCCACTTGAATTGCTGCGTTTGTTGTATTTTTAATCTGTCTCTGTATTCTGTTTGTCTTGCTCGTTTTTGTATTGCCCCTTCCCCATGTGTTTGTTCGCTGCCCTGAGTTCCCCTGGGAATAGGGCAGCATACAAGTTTAATAAATACTAATACTACTCACCTTGATTAGTTTCCATCAGAGGCGGTACTCAGACGGTTCGAACCAGTTCGGGCAAACCAGTAGCTTCGACGATCAGCTGGCCCTGCCCAACTGCCCTATCCTTTCCTTTATTTCCTGCTTCCTAGCTGATCTCAATCGCATGGCACAGCTGATTCCCTCCCCGCCCCCCCCCCCAATTGTTTACTGTTACTGTTGCTGACTTGGAAGGTAAGCAGCTGAGCTTCTAAATGCTTCAGCGCTGAGCATGCTCACCGAACCAGTTGTTAAACCGACAGCATCCCACCCCTGGTTTCCATCCATTGCTTCTTGTCCTGCCTTCAGGCACTTTGGAGAATAGCTTGACTCCCTCATCTTTGTGGCAGCCCCTGAGATATTGGAACAGTACTATTTTCTCAACCCCATCCCTAGGTTTTCTTTTCACTAGACTAGGTTTGCCCAATTCCTCCAATCGTTCTTCGTATGTTTAAGCCTTCAGTCCTCTAATCATCTTTGTTGCTCTTCTCTGCATTTTTTTTAATAGTCTTTATTGGTTATACATTTTTTTAAGAATAAGACATACAAATACAAGTACAATTTTAAACATACAACACCCCCCCTCTCCTCCCCCAGCGGTGACAGTCATTCACAGCCCAACTTTTCCTTCCTCATTGTTTAGTCTCTAAGCAGCATCTTCTCGTTACAAAGTTCAGGGATCTATTACAATACCCATGTTCACTTTTATCTCCCATTGTTAACAGCTGATATTTAACTTTCCCCGTTTTAAGTCCCTGCTGTTCTCCTTGTCACCCACATATACCATAGGTTCCAGCTAAGATAATGTTCCGTTTCTCTTTTGTCCCTCAGCCAACCCGTCATTCTGTCCATTTCTGCACATTCATAAATCTTTTTTTTAAGCAAAAATGGAGATTGGAAGGGTCATGTGCAGCCCTCCTGAACTCCATTTTTGCTGGCAGAGGGTTGCAGGGGGCTGCCGTAGCCAGAAAGGGAGCTTGGGAGCCCGTTTTCACTGGCAAAGAGCTCAGGCCACCACAGGCACCCCGACATAAGTGATATAGAGTTGGTTGAGCCCCCTGACCATGACCCCCTGCCCTCCCCCTCCCCTGAGGTGAAACACAACCCTGATGCAGCCCTCAATGAAAATGAATTTGACACTTCTGCATTAGGAACGGAATCCTCAGTGCTTTAGGTTTTTCAAGCCTCGATATGTATATGATTTCACTTCAACTTCCCTTTGTTTTACAGACCTGCAATGTTCACAGGTTAGTTGTTGTGGCCAGCCAGTGGCCGGTGGAACTGGCAGCAGGGTCGGACAGTGAGGAGGTTGGGGAGGAGCATGGAACAGTCCCGGAGGCTGGAGAAGGCTCGGATAAGGGCTCTGCATTGGAGGCAGAGACAGGGCCGAGGCCGTCTGGCAGTGATCAGGTGCCTACAGAGCTAGACAGCAGTGAGGCAGAGGAACAGCTGGAGCCTGTTCCCAGTGTGCACATGCACAGAACTGCCAGAAGAAAAGAACAAGTCAGAAATCAGGGTAGACTTGGGAGTAAAGCCACAGGTGGAAGTTGATTGCCCCTCCCATAGGAAATAAAAGAGGAGTGAAAGGGGAGTGGGCTTTTGCAGGAAACAATTCCTTTGTTGGGTCATTAGATTCGTTTCAGGAGTGTGAAGATCTGTCTGTGAATCTCAGAGATTCTGTGCCCAGTCTTTCCTTGCACTGCACTGCGTTTGGAAAATATTTACATGGCAGCTTTCCAAGATAGATGAGGTCTGTGGTCATAAATACTCCTTTGAAAGACTGTTTGCCAGGCCTTGCTGAATGTGAATGAGAGGAATTCACATTCGTTTAATAAAAGGGGTTTTGTTTTTTTGTTTTTATTAAATGTTTTTTAATTTTAGTTTAAAACGGGTACAGCATCTTTCTTAATATATCAATCAATTACAGATAAGTTTTGGTACATCTCCTCCACAGTCAACCAACATAACTCATATTAACTCAAGTATTATTATATTTCCATTTTCATTTAACTGTAATTATTATTTAGAAATATTGGTAGAAGTAATAATCTTGAACAATACCTACCCACACCGATGGGAAGGGAAAAAAAGAAAAAAAAAAGAAAAAAGAAAAAAAGACAAATAGAAAATAAAGATTAAGATAAAAAATAGTAAATAATACAAAAAAAAAGACAAAAACGACAATAGACATGGCAGGAAAACAAAACAAAACACAGGTGTCTATTATGAAAAAAAAAGGAAGTATATCAACTGGTTACAACATGTTTTGGTGCTTCTCTTCCGTTAATTCATATTAATTCAAATATCTTAACTCGAATATTTACCATATCAACATCATTATACCTCCAGTTTTAATTACTATGGTTATTTAAACATCCTTCATCCTTAGCTATGCTAAAGAATTAATCCATAACACATGCTGACAATTCATTTACTGATTTGTAAAATCCTCTATTATCATCAAATCCTCATATCCTATTTTAGCTAAGCATCCATAGTATTCAATTATATCATATATCATAACATTTTCCCAGTATTGATTAACATTTGATTGTATGAATTTTATTTAGTTTTTTAATAGTGATTATTATTGTAGTTAATACTCTTTATGTATAATCTAAAGGTGTTTTCTCATATCCAGTTGTTAGTTATCATATCAACTCCACATTATATACATTACTATCAATATCAATTATTATTCAGCTATATCTGTTACAAGAAAAAGCAATTAGGTTTAACTAGTTTTCAGTTGTATTCATCAATCTATCAGCCAGTTCCAAATTATATATATTGCTATCCATATCAGTCATTATTCAGCTATATCTATTACAAATTGAAGTAATCCGATTTAGCTAATTTTAGTTTGTATTCTCCCATCCGTCAGCCTGTGTCCCTCCAACAACGAAATTTCCTCAGTCCAATAGCCATTCGTTGGATAAATTTACCAAATGTTTCCATAAGCAAATCCAAACAAAGATATTTCAGCACCTTTGGATTCTGGATATCGGTGATGAAATAATAATGTTGTCCTAGGCTTATAAAATTTCCCAAATTAACTTTAATTCTCAAGGGTGGATTTTCCATTCCTCCTGCACTCTGTCTCTTTAAATGAGCTCCCCCACTCCTCTCTTCCTCTGAGATAGACCAGGCACCATTTCTCGCATTTTCCATTTGTGTTTCAGGAACATTTAAGCATTCAACGATCTCAGTTTTAACTTCATATTTTAGAATAATAATAAAAGGGGTTTTGTCGGGACCAGGATTCTGCAACGTGCTTTTTGGGGAAGCCTTGGTTGGAACATTAGTTTTACATCACCCTCCTAACTGTGAATGGTCAGCAAATGAGGCAGTCGCTAAACAAGGATCAATACTCTATGACCTTTTTTAAAAAAAACTTGAGAATGTCTTTAGTAGTCCCCAAGGTGCCCTTTTAGTCACACGAGTCTGCCTCAGTTCACCCCAGCCAATATTTCAAACACCTTTATGCTGTTCCTTAATGTTCAGGACAATAACTAGTTTTTTTCCTGCTTATAGCATCCTAGAATCAAAGTGTGTTAAACTTTACTTGGCTTTCTGATCCCTTTGGGGAAATGGGTTTTAGTTAAACCAACTAAGCTTTCAATATTTATTAGTAGTTGCTCGGAAAAGAGGGACAAAATTGCTATTTATTGCCAATTAGTATCATAAAAATAAGAGGGAGGGAGGTAGAGAAGGAGGGAGAGAGGGAGAGGGGGAGAGGGGGAGAGGGAGAGAGAAGGAGAGTGGGAAAGAGAGAGAGGAGAGGGAGAAGGAGAAAGAGAAAGAGAGAGGGAGGGACAGAGAGAGAAGGAGAGGGGGACAGAAAGAGAGAAGGAGAGGGAGAGGGAGAGAAGGAGAGAGAAGGAGAGAGGGAGAGAAAGAGAGGAGCGGAAGAGAAGGAAAGAAGGAGAGAAGGAGGGCGAGAGAGAGAAGGAGAAGGAGGGGAGAGAGAAGGAGAGAGGGAGAGAAAGAGAGAAGGAGAGGGAGAGGGAGAGAAGGAGAGAGAAGGAGAGTGGGAGGGAGGGAGAGAAAGAGAGAAGAGGGAGAGAAGGAAAGAAGGAGAGAAGGAGGGGGAGAGAGAAGGAGAGAGGGAGGGGAGAGAGAAGGAGAGAGGGAGATGGAGAAGGAGAGAGAAGGAGAGAGGGAGGGACAGAGAGAGAAGGAGAGAGGGAGGGAGAGAAAGAGAGGAGGAGAGGAAGAGGGAGAGAAGGAGAGAGAAGGAGAGTGGGAGAGAAAGAGAAAGGAGAGGAAGAAAAGGAAAGAAGGAGGGTGAGAGAGAGAAGGAGAGAGGGAGAGAAAGAGAGAAGAAGAGAGGGAGAGAGGGAGGGGAAAGGGGAGAAGAAGAGACAGTAAACATCTTTAAA